>NC_084802.1:239285732-239585732 GCF_963169125.1 Humulus lupulus | reverse complement strand
AATATGGAAGCGCCGCCCTGCGAGTCTCCCGTCTTGCTGCACTCTCCCTCCATATCTTATTTTATGCCTCCTCAGCGGTAAGAGCCTTCTCTACAGCCTGGGCATAAGTTGTCCCTTCAGGAACTGCTGTAATCCTCACATCTCAGGCTATCATAGCATTAAGCCCTCTAATAAATCTATCATGCCTAGCTGCATCAGTAGACACAAGGTTGGGTGTGAACTTTGCAAGTCTGTCAAACTTTAGGGCATTTTTTGTAACTGTCATGCTGCCCTGAACCAGCCCCACAAACTCATTTACCTTCGCTGCCCTGATGGCAACATTGTAGTACTTCTGACTGAATAGGTCCTTGAATCCTTCCTAAGTCAAAGCAGTAACATCTCTGGTCTGTGATGCCACTTCCCACCAGATTCGGGCATCCTCTCTCAGCATATATGTGACCCAGGCCGCTCTGTCATGTCCCTCTACCCTCATAAAATCCAGGATGGTAGTAATCATGATCATCCACTGTTCAGCCTTCAGTGGATCAGGTCCTCCCCCAAAGATCGGGGGATGCTGTTTCCTGAACAACTAGTACAACGGCTCCCATCTGTTCCCAACCTCTACTGGCTGTACAACTGGTACCACTGCATGTGGCACAATAGGGGCAGCACTCCCTGATGGAGCCTGCTGTCACAAAATTCGAATATGTTCATCCTAGCTTTGTAGCCGCGCTTGCATGTCAACCATAAGCTGCTGCCAGTTCTCAGGGACTGGCGGAGGGGTCTGGCCCTGGTCATCATCTCTAGTCTCAGACCTGGTGTTGGCTAGTCGTGTAGATTTTCTTGGACACATAATTATCCAAGTCAATCTGCAATCAACCACTCGGAAGTCAGACTATGATGACAGGGAAATAATCCTTTCATGATCGACCATTAGAACCCAAATATTCACAAACAATCAAGATATGACAATTTATCCAAATATTCAAATATTTTCATTCACATGAATAGCAGTGCTAATAAGCATGCCTCAATGTCATCATGCAATAGTTAAGGGCCAAGCCCTATCAATTTCTTATGCTCCCTATTAATCAAGCAAATATCGACAGTCATATTCTGTTCTATTCATTTAAGCATATGATCATGTATACACAATTACCAAACCCTGAGTCGAGCTTCTCTTTTGCGGCGAATGTACATGTCCAGCCAGTCTTCAGGAACCCTTAAACCTAGGACACTCTGATACCAAGTTGTAACGCCTTAGATAGCCAAGACCATTACACTGTGTGTTTATAAAGGTGCAAGACTTGCTAATCAAGTCATTTAATTAGAAACGTGTTACTGAAACTATAGTTGAACTAGGGTTAAAAGATTTTGGTCTCAAAACTTACATTTCTTATAATCAAACATTTTATTTTACATGGGATCCCAGAAGTAGTGAAGTTATAAGACCATTTACAAAATTTCAGGATTAAAATACAGTTACTAGCCACTCTAAGGAAAAACAGACAATTAGGCTTTTCTCATCCTGTACCACTCCTCGGCCGTGGCGGCCGATCAGCTGACTATGTACATTCAGCCCCAAAGCTCTCCATATCAAGACTGGTCCAACTTGCTCTTTCCTTTACCTGCACCACGAAGCACCCGTGAGCCAGGGCCCAACAAGAAAACACAATAATAGAGCATAATCTTCAAGCAAACAACCAAATAACTCATACAGATAAACATGTACTCAATAGTCCAAACGTTCATGTTATTCAAGTATTCAGCATACCAAGTACATCATTTCATATCAATAATCAATTCACATATAATTACAAGAGTTAACTCCCTTAAATTGTACCCTCTATTTATCCCACTGACTCCGGCCCGCTTAAACCGAGCTCAGGGAATATTAAGTTGTCCTCAGCTACCAGTGGTCGAGCGGTGCCTTGTGCGTAGGTATTATTTATGGCACTCTTAGGTCGTTCATCACATGTCCTATGGCATAATACCATCTATGACATCATACAGATATAGGGAGCTCTTAGTCCCATCACAAACACATAACCGGGTGCAGTTTTCTTACCTTTAGATTTTGATAGCTTTGTTCAATTCGATCCTCAAGCATGATCCCGTCTGAGCCCTAGCGGACACCTAGTTACAGTCACAAGTTAGAACCAACTCCAAACTTCAATTCCAAATCCTAGCCTCGGGACCAATCCTGAGCCCTCGAGAAGCCCTAATTCCACCAAATGGGGTGGTGGAACCAAACCCCGAGCCCCCAGGCAAAAAAACCCTAAGAAATAACCCAAAAACCCCTTTCTGGGAACAGGGTAGCGCTACAAAGCCCTAAAGTGGGTGCTACAACGCTACAAACAGAGACATCATGCTTCTAGATGCCCAACCCTAGCACTATAGCGCCTTAAGGCTAGAGCTACAACGCTAGTCACAGCCAGGCACAACCAAGTTTTCTCCTCTTTGAATTTCCTCGAGCCAAACCTTTCTAAAACTCTACTAAACCTCAACCAAACTTCAAAACAAGCCTCCCAACATCATCAACTCATCCCAAACAACCTAACAACAAGTAATTCAATCACATGCACCCCGAAAGACAACATCCACCATGGCTGAACCTAGAGCTCAAAAACTTAGCAAAACAACAGAAATCACAAAGCCTAAAGCTAGAGTTTCTTACCTTTGATGGATGAGCTCAGCCTAGGTTGTCTTCCACACTTGCTTAGCCTTCACCTCGTCAACCCTTAGGTTTAATTCCCTAGAATTCCCACAGAAACTCTGCTTAGAAAATCCAATTCACTACCAAACCAAGATCTGAATATTAACCTCAAATCCTTACCTCAAATGATGAACAACCTCAGCTAATTCCCCAACCTGATTAAGATCCCAAGTACACAGTCTTAGCCTAAAGCTCCTCTGAATTTTAGCTCCAAATTTCCAGAAGAAATTGATGAAGAAAACCCAAACCGCTCGAGAGAGTTGCCTTGCTTTTCCCTTCTTTCCTTTTCCTTCTTTTCTTTCTTTTCTTTAGACTTCTACAATTTTCTACATAATCCACTAAGGAAACTAAGCCAAAACAACACTTATCTGATTCTAAACACCAAAAGGCCATAGTGCTCTCCCACTTATAACTAAGCTTTTAAACATCTTAAGGGCATTTTAGTCATTACACCCAATTCTCGCTAATTCCTCAAATGCCTCTAATATTTATCGCTCACTTCCCGATACCTAACTAATCACTAGTTATATTCCTCAATATCAAAATAGACTCCAATATATTCTCTAAATTCCCAAAAATACCCCAAGGCTCGCCCCGAGCCGGGTATAAATCCCCACCGTGACTTTTTCGCTGAACCGCTCACTAGGATCGTCTCGAGTCACAGATTACAAGTATATCCACATAATAATGTGGTCTCAACAATTTATTACAATTATTTACATTTATGCCCTCAACAGGCTAAAATTACGAATATGCCCTTCTAACCTAATTAGGGCCTTCATGCATACTAATACACATAGTCATGCATCACAGATATTCAAATAATCATATAACATGCTTTTAATCATTAACTCACATATAATCCAGCTATGCCCTCCTGGCACACTAATCAAGGCCCTTAAGCCTTATTAGAAAATTTGGGTCGTTACACCAACAAACCTAGGGCTCAGCTTGCCCCGAACACCAAACCGTTTCACTCGTCTTAAAGGGGAAACTCTGAGAAACACGTGGTCACCGACTTGAAATTCTACGCTCCTACATTACAAGTCCGAGTAACTCTTTTGGCGACTCTGGGAGGCGAGCATTCGAGCTCTAATCTTTTTAATCGCCTCATTGATCCTCTGAACCATCTTAGTACCTAAGTTCCTTCTCTCACCCGTCTCATCTCAATGGATGGGTGATCTACACTTCCTCCCATATAACATGTCATACGGAGCCACTTCGATAGTTGCCTGACAACTATTGTTGTATGGAAACTCAATCAAAGGGAGATACTTACTCCAAGATCCCCTAAAATCCAGGAAACAGGCTCGTAGCATATCCTCTAGTATATGAATTGTCCTCTCAGACTGTCCATCCATCTGAGGATGATAAGCGGTACTAAACTGCAATTGCGTGCCCATAGCCTTCTTGGAGGTGAAGGTGGGGTCCCTGTCAGATACTATCAATCTCTGAGCCCCATGAAGTCGAAAAGTTTCCTTCACATACAATTCAACATATTGCTCCATAGTATAAGTCATTCAAATAGGCAAGAAGTGGGCAGACTTGGTATACCTATCCACGATCACCCACATTGAATCATGTTGTCCCGTGGTCTTCGGCAAACCAACCACGAAGTCTATGGTGATATCCTCCCACTTCCATTCTGGAATCCCAAGAGGCTACAATAACCATGCAGGCCTCTGATGTTCAGCCTTTACCTGTTGACAACTTAAGCACTTAGCCACATAGTCCACCACGTCCCTCTTCATTCCTGACCACCAATACAAGGTTCTCAAATCTTGGTACATCTTCGTTGTACTTGGATGTAACGAATAGGGAGTGGAATGAGACTCAACCAGAATCTCTCGCTGAATATCAGAATCCATCGGAACACAAATTCGACCCTTATACTTCAATAGTCCTATCTCTGAAATAGAGAAGTCCTTAGCCGCTTTGGCTAAGATGTTCTCTCTTCGTTCTACTAACTAGGGATCCTTTCCTTGTTCCTCCCTGATCCTCTCAAGGAGCGTAGACTAAAGAGTGATGTTGGCTAACTGACCAACCACCAACTCTATACCTGCTCTGGTCATCTCTTCAGCTAACTTATTGGATATCTGCCTTGAACTGAACAATTGTCCTCGACCCTTCCGACTCATCGCGTCGGCCACTACATTAGCCTTCCTAGGATGATATAAAATATCACAGTCGTAATCCTTTACCAGTTCCAACCAACGTCTCTGGCACATATTAAAGAAGTACTTCAAACTCTTATGGTCTGTGTATATTTCACACTTCTCGCCATATAGATAATGTCTCCAAACCTTAAGTGCAAATACCACCACTGCCAATTCTAGATCATGTGTGGGATATCTCTACTCGTACTCCTTTAGCTGTCTCGATGCATAGGCTATCACCTTTCCAGCTTGCATCAGCACACACCCAAAACCCTGTCTGGAAGCATCATAATAAACCACAAACTTCTCATTGTCTGACGGTAGACTCAATACTGGAGGGTGATCAGTTGCCGCTTCAATTCCTTGAAACTGATCTCACACCTGTATGTCCACACATGCTTATTCTTCTTTCTCGTCAATTCAGTCAACGACGTGGCTATCCTGGAGAACCCCTCACCTAACCGCCGATAACACCCCGCAATACCAGCCTTTCCCATACTTGGCTTCCTGCCGTTCTCAACCTTCGTCATTTCTTGCCTTCGCCGTTCATTCACAAATATCCATACATAGCATAACATCAATAACTACTTAAACATATACCAAATATAAACGATAGGGCTACACCCTGCAACTCAATCACATAGGGCTACGCCCTGCAATACAAACTATTGGGCCATGCCTTGCTCTATGGGTACAACAGTTTTCTTACCTGTGTCCCCAGCTTCTTGAGCACCGAAATCCCGAGGATAGTCCTCTAACCCGAGCCTTGTTGAAAAATTAGTCACAACACACAATTAACACTCACGTTACTAACCAATTCATAATTGTACCTCGGAACCAATCCTGTGCTCTTGGGACTTCTTGTTTCCCCACACAAGGTGGTGAAAGATTCCACCGAGCCCCCTGAGCCAAAACCCTAAAAAAACAAAATCCCACATCCTGAAAATGGCCCTAGTGCCACGGCACAGCCATATATGGGTCGCAGCGCCTAGGAGGGCTCCCCTATCTTGATTCAACCCTGTGTCGCGACACGGAAGAACAGAGTCGTGGCGCTCATATGCGAACCCAGAAAACTAGGTTTTTCCTACCATTTTTCCCGAGCCAAAACTTATCCAAATCAATACCAAAGTATACCCAAGTCCCAATTCGACCCAAAACTTCAAATAAACAATATAGCAACTCAAAAATACCAGCAACAAACTCAAACACTCAACCAAACTCAAAAATCACCTAGTGGTTTAAAACTCCTCAAAACTTAAACCACAACTAAAAATTCATTTCAAGAATCAATAAAATCCTCACCTTGGGTAGGAATTCAACCCTGAGCTACTTTCAAGTCCAGTTCCAAGCTCAAATCCTCTGATTCCCAAGCTGGATCTTCACAATCATTAAGCCACAAATCCAATTTTCAACATTCAACCCCAAACTCTTAAGCACAAGTAAGGAGACTCAAAATCAGAGATGAAGCCTTACCTCTGTGTTAAACACACCCTTGAGTTGATTTCCCCAGGCACAGCAAGTAAAATTCTTCAGTTCTTAGTCTAAAATCCTCAAATTTCTTCAAGCTCTCAATCACCAAGGAGAGGGAAAGAGAGTACCGAGAATGAGAGAGAGAGAGCTGAGAAATTTATGTTATTTTCTTTCCTCTACTTTTGTATAAGTGGCTCTAGAACCCCCAGATCTCACCACTACAAGAAAAAATGCTTTTAATAAGACCAAAAATGTGTTATCAAAATATACCATAACTATTTTTGACGTGTTAAGACCGACTATGTTATCGTAGGTCAGGGTACTTTACATAACACTTTATCATTGTTATACATATGTGTTATTATACTGTCAACGATAACACACTTTCTGTGTTATTTTAATAAATAGATATGTGTTTAATTATATTATTTATAGTCGATTATATACCACATTTCAATAATTATAAATTTGTGCTATACTACACTTTAGTATAACACATTTTTTGTGTTATATAATGAAGTTTGCATAACAAAATTCTTTACTTATAAAAAGTGTTATTGTAATAGATATTATAACACATTTTTCATATTATTTTAATATTTAGATAAGTTTAAATTCTCATTATATATTCATTTATATAACACTAATTTGTTATATACTTTTTTTATTTATATAATTAAAATTAGCTTTCTAATATATACTAGCGTCATCAAATGAACTTGATTTTCAAATAACAAAAAGTAAAACATTCAATATTTTATTAACAATCCACAAATTAGTTTAAAACATTCAACACTGTCATCAACAGCAAAATGTTCTTTAAGTATTCAAGTAGTCTTAAATATTCAACATATTGAAAATTTACTACTTTCAGCACAAAATATTCTACAGCTGCCCAACACAAAGCCTTCAAATTTATACTTGTGGACTGATTCTATTTCTGTAAATTGCAGTAGCCATGTAACGCCCTACTACCTTAGAGCCGTTACTAAGTGAGTTTAAAATAGAAATCGTGCTTTTGACTGACTCTAAGTGGTTTCTAAAACCAAAAGTGTGGATAAATAAGAATTTAAGGCTGTACTCTTTAAAATGTTTAACTTCATTGAAAATGTAAGTATAAAACATCTGGGATCCCAAAATAAGGATTACAAAATATTTACAACTCAAAAATAAATTTACACTAGGTTAACTATCAAAAGAATGGATCAATACAGCCATTTACAAAATGCCCCCAACCAAAGCAGTCGGGCAGGCCGAACATGTACGCGCCGCCCCCACGCTCTCCATACTCATGGCCGGTTGACTGACTCCTTGCTTTTACCTGCCACACGGAGCACCCGTGAGCCGAAGCCCAGCAAGAAAACCCAAATAGCACATAACATATGCAATAATAATATCACTAGCATAATTCACTGATAAATAGGAAAACCATCATAATAAACAAGTACAGCCATGCCGCCCCCGAGGCCTTACCAAAGCCTGGGGTTTCGGTTCTCACCGCGAGGAAAATTCATGTATCCCTTGGGTCCCACCCTGAATATAAGCATCCCATGTGCTGTGTGTTACTTTCGGCCCCACGGCCGTACCCGGCCTACGCCGCGCTCGGCCCTTGCCGTTCATTTCATCATAATCACACATATAGTACATTCGAAATAATCATTCACACACATCATGATTCATTTAAGGTTAAACATTTGCACATAATACAATCCGGGGCCATGCCCTATTCTCGGGTGCTACGATTTTCTTACCTTTAGATTCAGTAGCCTTGACCAACCTGACTCCTTAAGCACGATCTTACCCGAGCCCTAGCACTTACCTAAGCAAAATTCACAAGTCAAAGTCATCACCAATCCTCAAGTCTGAAACCTAGCCTCGGGACTAATCCCGAGCCCCCGGGAAGTCCTAGATCCCCAAAACAAAGTGGCGGAATCAAGCCCCGAACCCTAGGTCAAAATCCCTTCACAAAAGCCCAAAAAATCCCCTCTGTGAACAGTGCAGCGCTACAGCGCTCAAAAGAGGGCTCTGTAGCGCTACAAGCAGAACCACCCTCACCAGACAGGGGCTAGCGCTACAGCGCCCCCTGCCTAGCGCTGTAGCGCTAGTTGCAGCAGACCAAAACCAAAAATCGCATCTTGCGATTTTCTTCCCCCATTTCGACCCCAAACTTGTCCAACTCTTTCCCAAGCCCAAAAACAAACTTATACACACCTCACACTCATCCCAAGCACCCCATGAACTCAATCCCAAGCTCAAGCAACCCACAACTCAAAATCTAACTCAATGAACCCAAAAAACCAGAAAATCACTCAAACAACAAGGATAGGGTCTTAGAAATCATACCGTCGGTGGAATTTCGACCTTGAACTGAACCCTAGACCTCCTTGGCTTGCACCTTCACAACCTTGACCTGTTTTCCCCAAAAACCCCATTCATTTAGCTCAAAACACAGCTCAAAACCAGCAAAACCCTAAAACCGAAAACCTCAAGAACTTACCTCAAATCTCTGATGTGATCTTGCTGATCCCTTGCCAATCCTCAAGCCTAGCTTAGGATCCTTGATGCTCAGCTAACCCTAGCTTTCCACTGAGCTTAACCTCAAGAAAATCAAGGAAAATGGTTGGGAGAGCCACAAACCGAATCTTCAAAGCCAAACCCTTCAGTTTTCCCTCTCTTCCTTCTCTTCCTTCTTTCTTTCTTTTCAGCCTATGCTTTTCCCTACAAAATCCACTAAGTATAAAGACCTTCTTTATTTTATCTCTTACAAGCCTAATGACCAAAATGCCCTCCCTTACTAATTCTAAACCTTTATGTCTATAAAGGGGCATTTTAGTCATATTACCCAAATTCCCACTAATTCCTCAAGTGTTCCTAAAATTCCCGCTCGCTACCCAATACCGGATTAATCATCAAATATATTCCCAGATTCTCAATTAAACTCCCCAGGCTTAACCCAAGCCGGGTACAGGTTCCCGTTTTGACTTTCCGCTAACCCGCTCATTCTAGGATCGTCTCGAGTCATAGATCACAGGTATCAACATAGTCAGGCCCAACATGGCCAAATTACAAATATGCTCAATCAGGTCTACATGCATACTAATCACAATTAATCACATAATCATATAACGTGCATTAAATCATAATCATGCATAAAACTCATTAAAGACAGACACAGAATTCCTTTATGCCCTCCAGGCACACTATCCCAGGCCCTAAGCCTTAATACCGAATTTGGGGTCGTTACAACTATCCCCTCCTCATGAAAATTTCGTCCTCGAAATTTACCTGAACAACTCGGGATACCGCTCCCGCATATCCGATTCCAGTTCCCATGTCGCCTCTTCGACCTTGCTATTCCTCCACAATATCTTAACCAAGGCGATGGTCTTGCTCCTCAAGACCTTGTCCTTCCTATCACGTATCTGAACAGGCTTTTCTTCGTACGATAAATCCCGATCCAATTCCAGGTTCTCAAAGCTCAACACATGAGTAGTGTCCGAAACATACTTCCGGAGCATGGATACATGAAACACGTCATGAACCCCTAATAGAGCTGGAGGCATTGCTAACTTGTAAGCCACCTCCCCAACTCGTTCCAGAACCTCAAAGGGGACAACAAACCTGGGACTCAGCTTGCCCCGAACGCCAAATCGTTTTACTCCCCTCAGGGGTGAAACCCTGAGGAATACATGATCACCAATCTGAAATTCCACGCTCCTGCGTTTCTGATCTGAATAACTCTTCTGGCGACTCTGGGAGGCGAGCATACGAGCTCTAATCTTCTCAAGTGCCTCATTGGTCCTCTGAACCGTCTCATGAACTAAATACCTTCTCTCACCTTCTTCATCCCAGTGAATCGGCGATCTGCACTTTCTTCCATACAGCATCTCATACGGAGCCACTCCGATAGTCGCCTGATAACTATTGTTATAAGAGAACTCAATCAGAGGGAGATACCTACTCCAAGATCCCTCAAAATCCAACACACAAGCTCGTAACATATCCTCTAGTATCTGAATTGTCCTTTCAGACTGCCCATCCGTCTGAGGATGATAAGCGGTACTAAATCGAAGCTGCGTGCCCATAGCCTTCTGCAGGCTCTTCCAAAACTTGGAAGTGAAAGTGGGGTCTCTGTCGGATACTATCGACCTCGGAGCCCCATGAAGTCGAACAATCTCTTTTACATAAAGCTCTGCATACTGATCCACAGTATAAGTCATCTTCACAGGTATGAAGTGGGCGGACTTCGTATACCTATCCACAATCACCCACACCGAGTCATGCTGACCCACGGTCTTTGGCAATCCTACCACAAAGTCCATGGCAATATCTTCCAATTTCCACTCGGGAATCCCTAGAGGCTGTAATAATCCTGCTGGCCTCTGATGTTCTGCCTTAATCTGCTGACAGGTTAAGCATCTAGCCACATAGTCCACCACGTCCCTCTTCATGCCTGACCACCAATACAAAACCTTCAGGTCATGGTACATCTTTGTAGAACCTGGGTGCAAAGAGTAAGGAGTGGTATGAGACTCGTCCAAAATCTCTCGCCAAATGTCTGGATCAATCGGAACACAAATCCATCCTTTGTACTTAAACAAACCCATCTCAGAAATAGAGAAGTCCTTAGCTGCTCCCATTAGGACATTCTCTCTACGTTCAACTAACTGGGGGTCCTTTCCCTGTGCTTCCTTAATCCTCTCGAGGAGCGTTGACTGAAGAGTAATGTTGGCTAACCTACCAACCACTAGCTCTATACCTGCTCTGGTCATCTCTCCTGCTAGTCTGTCAGATATCTGCCTCAAACTATACAACTGTCCTGGGCCCCTCCGGCTCAATGCATCAGCCACTACATTAGCCTTCCCAGGATGGTACAGGATATCACAATCGTAATCCTTTACCAACTCTAGCCACCGTCTCTGGCGCATATTCAAGTCCTTCTGGGTAAAGAAATACTTTAGACTTTTGTGATCAGTGTATATCTCGCACCTCTCTCCATACAGGTAGTGTCTCCAAACTTTAAGTGCGAATACCACTGCAGCTAACTCCAGGTCGTGTGTGGGATATCTCTGCTCGTACTCCTTTAATTGCTTTGATGCGTACGCTATCACTTTCCCAGCCTGCATCAACACGCATCCCAGACCCTGTCTAGAAGCGTCACAGTAGACCACAAACTTCTCATCATCTGTTGGCAGGCTCAGCACTGGTGCAGTGATCAACCGCCGCTTCAATTCTTTAAAGCTGTTCTCACATCGATCTGTCCACACATACTTGGTCTTCTTCCTTGTCAACTCTGTCAATGGAGTAGCAATCCTGGAGAACCCCTCTACAAATCACCGGTAGTATCCTGCTAGTCCGAGGAAACTTCTAACTTTGGGAACATTGCTGGGTCTAGGCCAATCTCTTACTGCTTCCGTCTTGCTTGGGTCGACCAGTAACCCATCCTTACTGATAATATGGCCTAGAAATGAAACTTGCGATAACCAGAACTCGCATTTGCTAAACTTAGCATATAACTTATGCTCTCTTAACCGCTGCGACACCAGGCGTAGATGATGCTCATGCTCTGACTCTGACTGGGAGTATACTAGGATATCATCAATAAACACAATCACGAACTTATCCAGGTAATCCTTAAAAATTCTGTTCATCAAATCCATAAATGCCGCCGGGGCATTGGTTAACCCAAAGGACATAACCAAAAATTCATAATGCCCATACCGTGTCCGAAATGCAGTCTTTGGTATGTCCTCCTCTCTAATCCTCAACTGATAGTAGCCTGATCGGAGATCAATCTTTGAAAACACTGTACTCCCTTGAAGCTGATCAAATAAATCGTCGATCCTAGGCAATGGATACTTGTTCTTGATGGTCAACTTATTCAACTCTCTGTAATCGATGCACATCCTGAGCGATCCATCCTTTTTCTTAACAAATAAAACTGGAGCACCCCATGGCGAGAAACTCGGTCTGACAAACCCCAAATCAGGTAGTTCCTGCAGCTGAATCTTCAATTCCTTTAATTCTGCTGGAGCCATTCTATAAGGTGCCTTGGATACTGGCTCTGCTCCCGGAGCCAACTTTATGACGAACTCAATCTCCCGCTGTGGCGGCAACCCCGGCAGATCCGCTGGAAACAAGTCTGGAAACTCGCAGACAACCCTGGTTTCATTCAGTCCCACTGCCGCCACCTTGGAGGAATCTACTATACTCGCTAGGAATCCTATGCAACCCTCCTACATCAGGTCTCTAGCCTTTAGTGCTGAGATCATAGGCACCCGCGGTCCATCCACCGTTCCCACGAACACAAAGGGTGCCTCGCCCTCCGGTTCAAAGGTCACCATTCGTCGCCTACAATCAATGGTTGCTCCATACCACGTCAACCAATCCATCCCTAGTATTATATCAAAATCGTCCATCTCTAGTTCAATCAAGTCAACAAACAATTCTCTACTGTCTACCACTACTAGTAAGGCTCTAACCCACCTCCTAGAGACTACCAGCTCTCCTGTAGGCAATATAGTCTGAAAACCCCTAGCATACAAAATACTAGGTCTACAAAGCTGATCAATCACCCTAGCAGCAACAAATGAGTGCGTAGCACCAGAATCAATCAATGCTGTAAACAAGGATCCAGCGCTAAAAATCTGACCTGTGACCACTGATGGACTGGCCTCTGCCTCAGTCTGAGTCAAGGTGAAAACCCTAGCAGGGGTGAGGCTGTCACCCTGCCTTGGTTCCTCCTTCCTGGCCTGCGGGCAATCTTTCTTCAAGTGACTGGTGCTTCCACAAACAAAACATGCCCTGATGTCGGCACTCGCTCCAGAGACGGACCAGCACTCGCCCTGATGCCGTCGCCTGCATCGAGGACACAATGGATAACCCCTCCAGTTGTCATTACCGCCCTGGCGGCCACCCACAGAACCACGAACCCTTCTGTCATAACCATAGGGAGTAAATGAGTCTGGTACTCTCCTCTTCTGCTCACTGGGGCCGCTGCCCCGACTAGGCCCAGAAGAAGAAGGCACTACCCTCCTGGTATCACGCCTAGCAGCGTTATCCTTCCAGATCTGATCCTCAGCCCTCTCAGCAGTGAGGGCCTTGTCTACCACTTGCGCATAGGTAGTCTCTAGAGCCATTGTAAAACTCACGTCACGGGCGATCATTACACCTAATCCCCGTACAAACCTGTCCCTTCTGGCCGTATCAGTCGGCACTAGCTCTGGCGCAAACTTCGCCAATCTATCAAATACCAAGGCGTACTCAGTGACGGATAACCTGCCCCGAGTCAGGCTGTTGAACTCATCCTCCTTCGCCGCTCGAACGGCTACGCTGTAGTATTTCTCGTTGAAGATGCTCTTGAATTCCTCCTAGGTCATAATTGCAGTATCCCTTCGCTGCCCTACTACCTCCCACCAAATTCGTGCATCATGTCTAAGCATATAACTGGCACAATCAACCCTATCCCTTCCTTCAACCCTCATGAAGTCCAGGATTACAGACATTGTACTCATCCACTGTTCAGCCTGCAGTGGGTCTGCTCCGCCCTCAAAGGTAGGAGGTTGCTGTTTTCTGAATCTTTCATATAGAGGTTCCAACCTGTTCCCAGTCACAGGTTGAACCGGAGCCGGTACCACACTAGGCGGTGGTGGTATCACAGTGGCCGGTGGAGGAGCTGGTTGCCTCAACTGACTAAGCTCTTCCTCTATTTTCTTCAACCTAGCCTCCATCTCTGCTAAAATCTGTTGCCAGTTCTGAGGAGCAGGTGGAGGGTCCTGCCCCTGGTTATCATCCTCGGCCTGAATGCCGCGGAGTCTCGATGATTGGCGAGGCATTACAACTAAATGCCTGCAATCAGTGACACTGCTCATTAGGCATGATAACAAGGTCCAATTTCCACCTCTCAATCTCAACAACAACCAAGATCAATCGACCAAAATGACATACAAATATCATGCAGCATACAACGGGCCTTGTCCTGGCATCATGCATATGTTATTCCAATCATCATGCTCATAACAATCTAGGTAGGCACACAAAGCATTAAACACATATTCATGAATATATCAATCGACCATACCAAACCACCCTGAGTCGAGCTTTTCAATGGCAGCATGCGTACATGTTCGGTCAATCTCCAGAACCAATAAACCTTGGTTCGCTCTGATACCAAGTCGTAACGCCCTACTACCTTAGAGCCGTTACTAAGTGAGTTTAAAATAGAAATCGTGCTTTTGACTGACTCTAAGTGGTTTCTAAAACCAAAAGTGTGGATAAATCAGAATTTAAGGCTGTACTCTTTAAAATGTTTAACTTCATTGAAAATGTAAGTATAAAACATCTGGGATCCCAAAATAAGGTTTACAAAATATTTACAACTCAAAAATAGATTTACACCAGGTTAACTATCAAAAGAATGGATCATTTCAGCCATTTACAAAATGCCCCCAACCAAAGCAGTCGGGCAGGCCGAACATGTACGCGCTGCCCCCACGCTCTCCATACTCATGGCCGGTTGACTGACTCCTTGCTTTTACCTGCCACACGGAGCACCCGTGAGCCGAAGCCCAGCAAGAAAACCCAAATCGCACATAACATATGCAATAATAATATCACTGGCATAATTCACTGATAAATAGGAAAACCATCATAATACACAAGTACGGCCATGCCGCCCCCGAGGCCTTACCAAAGCCTGGGGTTTCGGTTCTCACCGCGAGGAAAATTCATGTATCCCTTGGGTCCCACCCTGAATATAAGCATCCCATGTGCTGTGTGTTACTTTCGGCCCCACGGCCGTACCCCGCCTACGCCGCGCTCGGCCCTTGCCGTTCATTTCATCATAATCACACATATAGTACATTCGAAATAATCATTCACACACATCATGATTCATTTAAGGTTAAACATTTGCACATAATACAATCCGGGGCCATGCCCTATTCTCGGGTGCTACGGTTTTCTTACCTTTAGATTCAGTAGCCTTGACCAACCTGACTCCTTAAGCACGATCTTACCCGAGCCCTAGCACTTACCTAAGCAAAATTCACAAGTCAAAGTCATCACCAATCCTCAAGTCCGAAACCTAGCCTCGGGACTAATCCCGAGCCCCCGGGAAGTCCTAGATCCCCAAAACAAAGTGGCGGAATCAAGCCCCGAACCCTAGGTCAAAATCCCTTCACAAAAGCCCAAAAAATCCCCTCTGTGAACAGTGCAGCGCTACAGCGCTCAAAAGAGGGCTCTGTAGCGCTACAAGCAGAACCACCCTCACCAGACAGGGGCTAGCGCTACAGCGCCCCCTGCCTAGCGCTGTAGCGCTAGTTGCAGCAGACCAAAACCAAAAATCGCATCTTGCGATTTTCTTCCCCCATTTCGACCCCAAACTTGTCCAACTCTTTCCCAAGCCCAAAAACAAACTTATACACACCTCACACTCATCCCAAGCACCCCATGAACTCAATCCCAAGCTCAAGCAACCCACAACTCAAAATCTAACTCAATGAACCCAAAAAACCAGAAAATCACTCAAACAACAAGGATAGGGTCTTAGAAATCATACCGTCGGTGGAATTTCGACCTTGAACTGAACCCTAGACCTCCTTGGCTTGCACCTTCACAACCTTGACCTGTTTTCCCCAAAAACCCCATTCATTTAGCTCAAAACACAGCTCAAAACCAGCAAAACCCTAAAACCGAAAACCTCAAGAACTTACCTCAAATCTCTGATGTGATCTTGCTGATCCCTTGCCAATCCTCAAGCCTAGCTTAGGATCCTTGATGCTCAGCTAACCCTAGCTTTCCACTGAGTTTAACCTCAAGAAAATCAAGGAAAATGGTTGGGAGAGCCACAAACCGAATCTTCAAAGCCAAACCCTTCAGTTTTCCCTCTCTTCCTTCTCTTCCTTCTTTCTTTCTTTTCAGCCTATGCTTTTCTCTACAAAATCCACTAAGTATAAAGACCTTCTTTATTTTATCTCTTACAAGCCTAATGACCAAAATGCCCTCCCTTACTAATTCTAAACCTTTATGTCCATAAAGGGGCATTTTAGTCATATTACCCAAATTCCCACTAATTCCTCAAGTGTTCCTAAAATTCCCGCTCTCTACCCAATACCGGATTAATCATCAAATATATTCCCAGATTCTCAATTAAACTCCCCAGGCTTAACCCAAGCCGGGTACAGGTTCCCGTTTTGACTTTCCGCTAACCCGCTCATTCTAGGATCGTCTCGAGTCATAGATCACAGGTATCAACATAGTCAGGCCCAACATGGCCAAATTACAAATATGCTCAATCAGGTCTACATGCATACTAATTCACATAGTCATGCATCACAATTAATCACATAATCATATAACGTGCATTAAATCATAATCATGCATAAAACTCATTAAAGACACACACAGAATTCCTTTATGCCCTCCAGACACACTATCCCAGGCCCTAAGCCTTAATACCGAATTTGGGGTCGTTACAAGCCGTCTCCAAGTCATAAACGAATAGCAACCCAAGCTTGGTGATTACGTAGATCAAACTATACATGTGTGATATCTAGAATATTGAAGATTAAAATAATTAATATTCATGGTGCTGAATATTGGGGCATTAAAACAATTAGTTTTTGCATAGAGGGTGGTTTATGTCAAAAAACAGAGGTTCTTTTTATGGTATAGAGTGGAGGAGGGAACATAAAGAATGGTTCAGAATTACATAGGAAACTCCCAAAGTTTAATCAAACAGTACCCAGACAATGAAATGGAAAAAAAGATAGAAAATGGGATGTGGGCAATAGTGAGACCAAAAATTGTATATGAGTCTGCCCAACTTTCTTGTTCAATATATTTCTACAAGAGCCATCATTGGCCAAAACTGTGGTCTTCATTTTCTGGGAATTGCTCTCTAAGTGAGTGTCCACTTCTTTCTGTTTTTCTGAAGCTAAAACTAAGCTTTTTTTTTCCTTTCATTTTTTTTTTGTTATTCACATGTTGAAATCATCAAACACCTATGGTGTTTGAGAAAAAGTCAAGAAGGAACTGAAAAGCAAGTAAAATTAAATAACTATCAATGAAATCACAATTAGGGGACCATTAGAAACATAACTACAACCTTTAAAAGCATCTCAAATACTGTTCATTATAATTTATAAGAAAAGTCATCTTTCACCTGTTGATATCTGTTTTTTTTCAGGTTTCTCTCTTCATGTGCGTAGAAAAATAACTAGGAAAAAAAAGGACCCAACTAAATTGGAGTTTGGACCTTATACACATTAAGAGAATCTTAAACCATCGTAGAAAGATAATCATAGTTCAATAAATTGACCTTCGATTTTCCAATCAAAAGAAAGTTGTTGAAAATATCAAAAATGGTTTCTTGAACATTTCCTTGGTTAAATATTGGGCCTCACCTTAAGCATCTACTGATGTTGCACCAGGTAGTTCTATCAAAACCAAAATAAAAAAAAATCAGACAAACTCTAAACAAGGTCTATATATAACAAAGCATTAAAATCCTCATATACATGAAAAACCAAGAACAGAGAAAAGAAACATCATGAATAGATCTATACTATACATGCTTTTACAAGTATCATAGCTATACAGGCTTGTGTGGTATCAGATATAAATATATATATATATATATTTTACAATAAAAATAAAAGAATACGATGAAAAGTGAGAGATCTATACTAAGTGAGAAATGTACTGATCCCATGACAACTTCACATATAATATTGAATTTCCTGTAACATGAGTATAGGAGCCAAAAAAGGGAAACACCATAGTTTTCATGCCCAAAACATAAGAAACACAAGTATCAAATTAAAAGTAAACAAGGAATTGAAGAATCAAAATAAATTCAAAGAGAAAAGCAGAGGCTACAAAACTAAATGGGTACTCACATGATTGGCTAGCATGTACAATAACAGATAGTATGCAGCACCTGCCCAAGCAGTTTCAGCAAATACACCGGCTGTTCGATTCAATTCTGAAGTTAATGGTAACACTCGAAGCAATCTGGGAACATATTGGAGTAAGACAATGAAAAACAATGCTTGTTTTGTAGGAAGAACAACTAACCCATCAGACTACTGAAGATATCTCAAGACCACTATCTGGAGAGATTAAAAATAGATAAGGAGTCAGAAATTAAGACCTCCACCTTCGTAGTCATTTTATAATAGAAAAATATTAACAATTAAAGAACTATCAACAATGCAAAGTTTCAATAAAATAATAGTTGAAGGATCCATGAAGTTAGGTTGACAGAGGTGGAAAGAAAATTTAACATCAATTGAATGCAGAAACTTCTCCATACCCAGATTACTATTTAGCTAGGAAAATAATGAATACTAAAAAAATATAATTTTACAGAAAAATATAGGTACTTGCAAAGATGATGACAGCTAATTAATGTAAATCAAGTAATAAGAACTAAGCATACTTGCAAAAATGACAGAAACTTCTTTACTGGACAAATAAAATTCAACATGTGTGCGTGTAATTGATTACATATTTTAGATGCATGTACTATTAACAATGACATTTAGCTAAAAGAAAACTAACTGCTCCAGTTGTTCTTTCATAAAAAATCTCCATAATTAAATTTGATGCCCCTTTTCCAAATAATTGACCAATTTAAAACTTTACAACAATCTACAGATGGAGACAATATAAAAAAAGGGGGAAAATCTATGAAGATGATCATGATGATAATGATATGGATTCTACTTGATCTCATAATTATTGGCAAAACATAGTTTTTTTCTTTCTTTCCAAGTGCAACCAGGAAATGATTATGGGCTAAATTTGTTAAAAGGCCATACTAAAGGCTATAAAATGCAGCCTCATCCCTAAAAATGCTAACAGAGAAGCCCATATACTAAACTATTTCAGAGAAAAAAACTCATATTGGTTCTTATATTAGACTTCATGTTTTCTTTTCTAGTAATAGAGCTTGATAATAAAAAATTACATAGAACTTTGGCTCTAGAACTTGCAAGAACTATAGATTTTTATTTTATACACAGAAACACATGTACAAGATAAATGACTTAATAAAATTTAGACATGAAGACTGGTAGCAAACACATAAGGAACTCTGAAGCAATATATAGAAAATAGATAACAAAATTAGACGCAAAATGAACAATAAAAGGCAACAACTAAGACCAAAATGGGCCCAAAAAAACAGAAGTTATCTTCTAACCTGTGATAAGGGTAGCATAGCTAAAAAATCAACACTGAAATATCCTCGTAAGTATCGCTTTGCTATTTGTGTAGAATCTATCACAAGTGCACCTCGTCCAAATACCCGAGATGATGGAGCAATATAAGCTGTTCGGAACTGGAGAGCTATGTGGATAAGAAAGAAAGCATCAACGATTGTTCACAATGTTTTCATTTTCATTTTCACTATCACTAGTAGTATATATATATATTTTTCTCTATACTATATGTAACGAACCAAATTTGCTAATAGGGCTTAGGGCCTTGATTGGTGTGCCTGGAGGGCAATAAGTGAATTATTGTGATAATATATGAATTTATGTGCATATATGATAGAGATGCATGTGGGCCTCGTTTAGATATTAGGGGTATGATTGTAATTTTAGCCCGTTTAGGGCATAAACATGATAAATGTGTTATGTTTGTGATATATCTGTGTAACACGATCTAAGACAATTCTAGGGAGCCGTTAGTCAGAAAGTCACAACGGGGTTGAGAATTGGACTCGGGGCGAGTCGAGGGGTATAACGGGTATGAGATATTTTTTGGGGTTATCGGGTTATGAAAATAAATATTTAGAGATATATTTGAGGTTAGAATGTTTAGGAGGGAATATTGGGAAAATTTACCATTTTTCCCTCAAGGACGTTTTTGGTACCCCGAGCCTTGAGGCAACCTTAAAGCATAAGCTAAATAAAACAAAACAAAGGAAATAGTTGGAAATTTGGAGAAACCGACTTAGGCATCTCCCTTTCTCTCTTTCTATTTCAAAACCACACTAAGGGGGAAACCTTGAGGAAATAAGCTAGGAAAATTCAGAGATTCAAGCTGGAGCTTTGGAGAACTGAAGCTAGGAACCTAGAAGATTAGCTCAGAACTTAGTTAAGCAAAGGTAAGCTCTAATCTTGATGGATTATATTGCTTTTCAACTGTTTTTTTCTTCAGAGTTTGCATGTGAGAAGGTGGTGAATTGCCTTGAGTGTTTGGTTGAGCTTTGGGGCTAGTCTTTGTTAGGTTTTGATGCTGAAACTGTGTTAGAACCTTTGTGATAATTAGCTTGGATTGTTGGCTTGACTTTGGGGATAATTGGACTGGTTTTTGAGGTAAAAATATTGAGTTTTTCTGGGTTTGGGGGTTTGGGCCGCGACTCTGTTCTTGCTGAGCCGCAGCCCCTTTGAACTTGGGGCGTCAGGAATTGGAGACGCACCGCGGCGCCCTTCAGAAAGGGTCACAGCGCATGTGGGCAATTTTGAGGCAAGGTCTCGGATTGAGCTGGGGGCCGCGGCATGAGTCCCTAGGGCCACGGCGCTTAAGGTACTTTTGGGATTTAAAGAGGTTTTAGGCTCGGCAATTCACTAGTTAAGGCTCGGGATGGATTTTGTCACCCGGATTGATAGAATTCAAGGCCCCGGAGATTAGAATTATGGTTTGAAGTTATTTATTGGATTAGGGTTTGATGGGTGGATATTGTTATTGTGTTGTGATTAGGGCTTCGGCGAGGCTCGGACTAGGGAATTGTGCTCGGGATATCGGTGGATAGAAAGTTCGGGACATAGGTAAGGAAACTACTGTTTCCATAAAGCTTATACTGTAGGGCTCGACCCTAATTGATTGTGTTGCAGGGCTCGGCCCTATTTGAATGTGTTGCGGGACATGGACCTTTGGTTGAATTTATGTGTGTTATGATACTTGTTTAGTATATTATGTGTATGTATTAACAATGGAACGGCGATGGCCGGGAACGGTGAAGGCCAGAAATGGCGAAGGCCAAGAACGGCAAGGGGCCGGGAGTAGCGTTTAGCATGCAGAGTGAAAGTTGCCAAGGTAAGACCCCGATGGATACCTGGGATATCCTTACGGTTTAGACCGCGAACCCAGGGCCTGGTAAAGCGCCTGGGACGGCGTGGGCATACATGTATGACCTGGTGTTGGCTTGATTTTGTATTAAGTGTTTGGTATACGTTTATTATCTGTTTGTGAGGGTTTTCTTGCTGGGCTTCGGCTCACGGGTGCTCTATGGTGCAGGTAAAGGCAAAGGGAGAGTTGATCAGCCTTGAGTTTGGCGAGCGGGACGAGCAGCGCGTACATGTCCGGTCTGTCTGGCTGTCTCGACCAGGGGTATTTTGGGAGATGTTTGTACAAAACCTGAATTTTTTCGTTTAGTCGACTCTAACTAGATTTTGAGTTGTAAATATTTCTAAACAATGTTTTTGGGATCCCAAATGTTATAAGCCTTATAATTTTTCAGTGAAAGGTATATTTTCAAGTTTGTGACTCTGATCATGATTTAATACACTTTTGTCTTTAAACCTCGATTACTGAGTTAATTTCACATTTAAACTCACATAGTAACGGCTCTAAGGCAGTAGGGCGTTACACTATATAATGAGAATATATTAATAGAGATCCTTTATGTGTTTGTTTGTCTATTTCTTTTAATCATTATTTTTACTAGTAGATACTATACTGCTATATATAAACTATCATATTTAATGATATTCTTATATATAAATATATATGCATATATATACCCCTGCAGCAGTAGCAGCTAGCTGCATAAGTGCAGTAGCAACAACACCCCACCACACAGCAGAAACACTTGTAGGTCTACTGATCTATTGGATAAATTTTCAGTATGTCTTCAAGTATTAAATTGTTGAATATTGTTTTCAATTGGGTCAGTTTATGAGTTGAAAAAAATTCTGATACAGGGAGCTATGTCCCTTGACATGGGAAGACTATTCACATGATATGGCATTGGAATTTTCTCTTATGTGGCAACTTTTTTAACTACCACTTAATTGTTTATATTTCTAATGATAATATATTCATATTATTTATACTAATAAGATTACTAATGAATGAAAACATGAACAGGTCCCAATATATATAGCAGAGAGCATGTCCGTGGAGGTCTTCCAACACTAAATCAGGTACAACAGATGATTAATTTCATCTTAATTCTGAATACTAGATGAGATTATCATAGAAAGTTAAATTCTTATATATGTTTCCTTGTTTGTTCTTCAGCTCATGATTGTTCTTGAAGGATCACTTGCCTTTATCACAGGTACAACTATAAGTTGGAGATCATTAGCTCTAACTGGTAACTAGTGATTACAATTACATATTTTATTTATTTTTCCTATATATCTATATATGTGTATGTTATGTGATTGAACTGAATTTTTCAAAGAAACATACAAGAAAATGATATTTGACACTATTCATATACTTAAATTACATCCTCTATGTTATATATGCACATGTAATGTAACTTCTACAATGATTCCATCTCCTTATTTGATTATCTCTTTGGTGGTCTGATCTGATCATAACTGGTTTCTCTGCCAAAGCTAGCTATCTCATATTTAGAAATCATTTATATAAGAAAGAAAAAAACCTATTCCCGACAATTTTAAGTTACTGTTTAAATATATATGATCTATTAACTACTTGAAAGTCCTACTCATTTAATAAGCAAGAGTTTTCAAATACCTATGTTTTCTAGTTTAGTTAAACTTAAACATGAGAGCTTTTGGTAATTAAAATATATCTGTTGTAATACATTAATATACAGTTCTATCTATGGAAACACCAGAGTTTCCTCCCATAAGTATGTACTAATTGAACTACATAAGCTGTAAAGCATTCTAATCTATACATACCCATGTAATTCTATGTGTATATATATATGAGCCACGCATACTAAGTAATGATGGCTCTATTGCCTAGTAATACAAGTTTTATTTACCCTGTTTTGGAAATACTTTGCACATCTCATCAATCTTTAAATGTTCCTAGTTTTGCTATCTCTGTAATGACTAAAAGGAAAGGAAAGCTCTTAAAAAATATCCCTCATAATATGAGCCATGACAATGGCTACTACTAGTTCTATAAAGCTATAATCAAAATCAAATCATGCATTGGCATGATGACACTACTAGAATCAGAGTCAAATTATACATTGGTGTGATTTAAGTTATGAGACTCAAATATCAAAAGTGTTGGTGATCAAATTCAGTGTTTACTATAAAAAATAAATAAATAAAATGCTCAACCCAAATCTCCAAAATGATTTATCATTTCAAATAATTAGTTACCAACTATAACATTGATATTAACCAAAAGGGTATCCAAAATATGTGATTCCCTAAAATATCACAACAATAGTGAATAAAATTTTCCTTTTATTTTAAACACATCTCTCAGCAACCAAACTGTAGAAAGAAAGTTTTATGTTTAAAAGGAGCAACATATCAAATCAGTTGTGATTGACAACAATAAGTCGTGATTTGAAAGAAAAAAAAACTATCTACATCTTCGTTAATGAGACTCAAAGAAGACAAACAACAAAAAAAATATAACCTAATTTAAATCAAACATAATGATCTAAGTTAAATTCTTATATATGTTTGCTTGTTTGTTCTTCAGCTCATGATTGTTCTTGGAGGATCACTTGCCTTTATCATAGGGACAACTATAAGTTGGAGATCATTAGCTCTAACTTGTAAATAGTTATTACAATCAGAGAAAGTAGCAGATACCTGGCAGCTATTCCTGAGTAGACATCAGCAAGTTTGTCTCCTACAACAAGATTTACTGCAGCTGCTCCCAACTTAAAAATGACAAATAAAAGACAACTTTTAGTTAATAGGATATTTTTTTTATAAGATGCGATTTTAGTGAGTACAGATTCCTTTGATGCATTATATTCATTATAATTTTTCGTACAAAAATAGAAAATAAAAAGAACATGCTGCAAATTAGGTAGACAAGAAGGATTCACAAATTCCAAGAAAACAGCCTTTATATTACAGCTTTTGCACTCTGTATTTTTATTTAACTCGAATAAAAGGGATGTTTGATACCTTGTCCCTTCCCAAGGCAGGATAATGTTGTAGCCCATTGCACGAACCATCCTAGCAAATTGAACAAGAGGAAAAAGAATAATTTTTAGTTATTCTCTATAGAATAAAACTATTATTCACATGGTATTGAAATACAAATATTCTGGTTGCCGCTCAACTTTTTTAACAGCGACAAAATAAAGAAAAATACTCATCTACTACTATAGTAACAATTATCAAGAGCTCATAATCTCTATCACATATGAGCAGGAAGCTTTATGTTTCACATTGAAACAGAGGCCACAATCCCACATATCTTAATGTATTTTCATAGAAAAGCAACACCAATAGCATATTATTGGTATAATGCAAAACAAACTCTGTGCAACCCAAGTGCATAAAAAAGCTCAATGCAACATATCAACGTCTCTACAAATTGTGCTATAGACTCCAATGGAACCAGAGAATATGAAGAACCTGCTTCTATTTCAGCAGAGACAAATAAAACAGGTACAATATTAATTAACTATTAATTAAACCTCTTCTTCTTCACTGTTGATGGCACTTATTCATGTTTTCATGGAAAAGTATTAAATTTTTACTTCTCTTGAATTAAAGTACCATGTCACAAATAGTACTAGTTTGGGCCATGATAGATCAAGTATAGACATTGACCATAAAATGCAAACTATAAGGAATGCCCAAGCTTGTTTGGGCCATGATAGATCAAGTTTATTCACAAGTTGATTGCCCAAGCTTGTGCAAATTGGGAAATCAACTTGTTAATAAACTCCAGTTTTCCCACCAAAAATAGGGGTTTTCTTTGCAACTCTGCTACATCATTATCTGGAATTGTATTTAGTGGAGCTCAATACACATAAAGCCTATTAAAATAAGTGATGAAAACCATGAAAGTTACAGAAACATTGGCATTAATTGAATGTGATGAATATCTTGATTTTGGAGATGGTAAGCAAAATGTTGGTTTCAAAAGTAAACAAAATCAACAAACTTGAAGAGCAAATACCTCACTCAATGAAACTACAGAGTATATGGAATAGCCTATATATGACATGAGACATAAATTTAACTTGAATTTAATTACATATAGCCTATGCCCAAGACATAATTGCTTTGATTTCATTAATAAACATCATGTCTTACAAATAAATTTATGCAAATATATAAATAATGAAGAAAAAAATATATATCACACACATAATAAACAACACAAATCTACTGAGTCATTCGCTATTGAGGCATTCATTCAAACACCCTGATTGCATAAATTGTAATCTATATATAATGTATAAATTGTTCATTAGTTCATAGCATTGAGAAATGGTTATAAACTCAGATTTGTTCTTACAATTGATGGCCCTTTATAACTTTATTTATCATAGATCTATGGCTCAAACCAAAAGTAAATGGAATGTTCAGAAATCTCAGCCAATATATAAATATATATACAAAAATTAAGTTCTATAGTAAATGGAAAGTTCAGAAATCTCAGCCAATTTTCAATCATCATCCAAAAACAGAAAACTCATAACTAAGACAAAAACATAGGAAAATGCTAAATCTATATTATATACAAAATTTGATTTCTAAAGGAAAAGAGTTTGGAAAAGAAGCTTATTTACTTACTTGAAATGAACAAAAAGTTCTAAGCTTTCTTCTTCAACTTCTGGGGCCAAGGCTAAGCTTGGGTGCCAGCCATGGACTTCATCTGAATGTGATTATGGTCAAGTGGAGTAGCAATGGCCAAGGCCTCATACGAATCCAATCTCCTAACCCCAACGTTGTTCGAAACCAGAGCATAAGTCACCATGAGTATCACAAAAACAACAAGTGAAAGAGAAAGAGATATGGATTGAGGAGCTACACATTGTATGCCTTTAAAAAGAATAATAAATAAACCAAAACCTGTTTTTGCCAAACTTGGCTTTTCAAGAATGTTATTTTTTTTATGCATTTTTGTGGTCAAAACAAAAAGTAGAGAATGGTCAAAAAATTGAACTGGACAAACATCAAGAGTGATATAATTGCTATGATTATTATTATTATTTGTTCAGATCTTTAGTAGTTGGCTTTAGGATCCAACAACTAATATATGATTTTCAATAGTTCTGTCAAATTGAAAATCAAAAGAACAAAAAAAAAACCTATTAGATAGAACTAGACAGTTTATAACAATTAACATGAACTAGAACTCAGACCCAGAACAGAAGGATATATATATTTATTGTTGAAGAAAAGAAAATGAAAAATACCCAATGATCAACGCCAGTCATAGATGACTTGAGTGTAAGTACTTTTGATCCACCTGAAGCTTTTTCGAAAAGAACCGTTCATCTTCCCCTCAACGACGTAAGCCTTATACCATTTAGGAAAACCCAAATTTACATACAGAAACCCCATTCCTCATTAACAAGATGTGAGTTTTAAGCGGAATAAAATCATCAATAAACTTACAGAACTTGAATGGTTTATGAAATCTAAAATACAAATTACACTAAGAAAAATGAAGCAACTACTTAATGAAATTTATATAATGATTTGCAGAAATTACAATCAAGCAATTCAAATATACCTGAACAAAAATTAGCTTAGAGAGGTGGGACTTTCCTTCAGCTACTCTTTGATACCCTAAAATTCAAATTCAAATAAAAAAACCTACATTAGAACCAAATTCGGGTCTAATGAGGTAGAACAGAAGAGAGTAAATCAGATAGTAAACTGAAATGAAAATTTAATTGAATCGAAATAGGAGATGAAACTCACAAGATTCAACGACCATGCGGTAGGAGAAATCAGAACCGTCCGTTCCTGTAGGCCTTCCATATGTGGATTTTCTCTGCTGCAGCTTTTCTTCTTCTTTTTCTCGGCTATGGACAAAGGGCTTTAGCTTAAAAAACATGAAAATTTTTGGACATATCCCTAAATTATTATTATTATTAAGAAAGTTTAAATTACTTCACTATGATCATATAACATAGTTCAAGGAAATGAGGGATAGCGATGAATCACAAACAAAATGTCGTAAGGAAAATGAAAAGAACCTTTCATCTTCTCCTCAACGGCGTAAGCTTGGTGGTGGCCCGTGAATGGAAGTCGCACTGGGTCGAAGGCACGAATAGGTGGGCTCGCACCTGGGGTCACTTGGTTCGAGGGTTGGGTTCTGTAACGACCCAAAATCGCTAATAAGGCTTAAGGGCCTTGATTAGTGTGCCAGGAGGGCATGTTGTGATTTATGTTTGATTTTAATGAGTTTAATGCATGGTTATGATTTAAAGCGTGTTATATGACTATTTGACTATTTGAGATGCATGACTATGTGTATTAGTATGCATGTAGGCCCTGATCGTGTTAGAAGGGCATAATTGTAATTTTGGCCATTTTTGGCATAACTGTATTGATATGTGATGATTTTTGAGACCACAGTGGTATGTGGGTGTATTTGTGACTTGTGACTCGAGACGATCCCAGTGAGCGGATTAGCGGTAAGTCAAGGAAGAATTTATACCCGGCTTGGGTTAAGCCTGGGGGTATAAGCAGGAATTTAGAGAATACATTGAGGTCGATTTTGATAGTAAGGAATACATATTTGGTGATTTATCTGGTATTGGAAGGCAACGGGAAAATATTAGAGACACTTGAGGATTAGCGGGAATTGGGTAAAATGGCTAAAATGGCCCTACTTGGACAAAAGAGTTTAGAATTTATAGGGAGGGCATTTTGGTCAATTGGCTTTTTAGAGATTTTTTATTGAGGCTTTTTACACTTAGTGGGATTTATAGAGAAAGTGTAAAGGCTGTGGTAAAAAAAGAAAAAAAAAGGAAGAAAAGAAAAGAGAGAAAAACAGAGGGGTTTTCCAAAGGATCGGTTTGGGGGTTCTAGCACCTCTTCTGTTCAAATTTCTTGGGGCAAAGCTCAGTGGAGTGCTAGGATAGGCTGAGCATCGAGGATCTTAAGTTGGACTTGAAGATTTGGCAAGGATTAGCAAGATCACATCAACTTTTGAGGTAAGTTCTTAGAGTTTTCAGTTTTAAGGGTTTGGCTGGTTTGAGCTGTGTTTTGGGCTGAGATGATGGAAATTTTAGGGAATTTCTGGGCAAGCTTTGAGGATGAGCAAGCTATGAAGGTCTAGGGAATGAATCAAGGTCGAAATTGCATCAATGGTATGATTTCTAAGACCCTATCTTTGTTGTTTGAATGAATTTCTGGTTTTTGGGTTCATGGTGTTAGATTTTGAGTTTTGGGTTGCTTGAGCTTGGGGTTTGAGTTCTTGGGATGAGTGTGAAGTGTGGACATGTTTTTTTTGGGTTTGGAAAAGGTTTGGGCAAGTTTGGGGTTGAAATGGTAGAAGGAAATCGCAAGATGCGATTTTTGGGTAGTGCTAGTCTGCAACTAGCGCTACAGCGCTAGTCAGGGGGCGCTGTAGCGCTAGCCCCTGTTTCTGATGGGGTGGTTCTGCGTGTAGCGCTACAGCGCCCTCTTTAGAGCGCTGTGGCGCTGCACTGTTCACAGAGGGGATTTTTGGGCTTTTGTGAAGGGATTTTGACCTAGGGTTCGGGGCTCGATTCCGCCACTTTGTTTTGGGGATCTAGGACTTCCCAGGGGCTCGGGAGTGGTCCCGAGGCTAGGTATTCGGACTTGGGGTTCGGTGTTGACTTTGACCTATGTTTGTGCCTAGGTGTGCGCTAAGGCTCGAGTGGGATCGTGTTCAAGGAGTCAAGTGTTGAAAGCTACCAAATTGACAGGTAAGAAAACTATAGCACCCGTAGGATAGGGCATGGGCCCATAGTGTGATTGCGGGGCACGGCCCTATATTGCATTACATGTTAGGGTGCAGACTTAAATGAATTGATATTGGTTTGAATGTTGTTTGAGTTATGCTATATGTGATTATAGTGGAATGAAACGGCAATGGAGCTGAGAACGGCAAAAGGCCGAGAACGACAATGGAGCCGAGAACGGCAGTGGGGCTGGAAGTAATACTTAGCACATGGGATGCTTATAGTCAGGGTAGGACCCAGTGGATACATGTGATATCCTTACGGTGAGGACCGAGACCCCAGGCTTTGGTAAGGCTTCTGGGGCGGCATGGCCGTGTTTGCTTAGTCTTATGGTTGACCTGTTTATCTGTGGTCTATCTGATATGATTAACTGTATAATTTGCATATGTTATGATCTGCTTGAGTTTTCTTGCTGGGCTTCGGCTCACGGGTGCTCTGTGTTGCAGGTAAGGGCATAGATTGAGTCAACCAACCATGAGTACGGAGAGCGTGAAGCGACGCGTACATGTTTGGCCTGCCCGACTGCTTTGGTTGGGGGTTTATTCGGGAAATGGCTGTAATAATCTATGATTTTTATAATTAATCAACTGTGAACTTATTTTTAGATGTAAATAGTTTTCAAACCTTATTTTGGGATCCCAAATGTTTAATACTAGAAGTTCTTTATGAAACGACGCATTTTCAAAGATTACAGCCTTAACTTTTTATTAGTCACACTTTTGTTTTAAAAACCTCGGTTAGCGAGTTCATTGCACACTGTTTTGTCTTAAAACTCACTTGGTAACGACTCTAAGGAAGTAGGGCGTTACAGGTTCAAGGGTGCCTGAGATTTGGAGCTTGGCTCGAAGAAAAACGGTTGTGAGGATGGTGGTTAGGTGGTCGGAGCTGAGGATGATGGTGGTTATGGGAGTGCGGCTAGGGCGAAGGGAAGAGAGAGATGAGAAGGAGAAGGGGAAAAAAGGTATCGGGTAGGCTGGTTTTTTTTATATTTTATTGCTATTACTTTACCACTTTTCACCTAGTATATATTATAATACATTTTCCAAAGACTTATAATTATGTGTTGTGGAAAGTATTTTTTGGTGTAGTGCACTGAGTATATGCACTTGCCAAAATGACTTAATTTCCCCCCCTTAAGTTAGTCTAAGTCCTTTGTTTACCGAGTTTTTTGGAAACGAATACAAACAGAATAATAAAAAGATAAGAACTGTAGAAGTGCTGAAATGTAACTAAACAAACAGTGTTTTTACGTGGTTCAGGCGTTAACAAGCCCTAGTCCACGAGTCAATGTTATTATACTTGGAAAGGACTACAGTAAGATGGCTGGTGTACAAGAACTTCACACACTCACAGTGTTTCTCTCGGGTTCTCTTGAAGAAGATGAAGCTAGAGAGATTTTTGTAGAGTTTTTGCTATATGATCTGTTGGCCGTCCCTCTTCTTGTAAAATGAAGGGGTCTTTATAGCTAGGGTTTTGGATTAGGGTTTTTCTCTACGTACATGAGTCTTAATTACTCCAGCCATAAATAGGGGATACAATTACTGTAGTATCATGGCTACAAAACTCTATGTGGGTATATTTACGTGAAAGTATGGGGAACACACAAAGTCAGCCGTCTTTTCCAAGTTGTCAGCGGAACAGTAGGCGAAAAGGTACCCTTAGGCGTGCTGGGATGTGTGCGGCTTTGAACTGTCGGGCGTGTCAGGCGGGATCCTGTGTCAGGTGGATATCATTCCAAATATGCCTCCTCCATGACTCGACCGCTTGGTTTAGTTCCGTGCGAGGCACGGAACTGTTTCCGCGAAGACCACTTGAAGAGCTTCTCCTGGAAGGAGCTTCCCTGAAGGATACCCCTTCGGGAGTCCGAGAGGGTCGACGAGCCTCCGTGTCGTGTTTGCTTGAAAGAGTAATCCGGACACTAAACGGGAGAGGCGAAGCCTTTCAGTCCATCCGCGAGCTCTGGTCACCTACCGTGAAAGACATTGGTAATTCTGCTTCCCCGGGGAGATCAATCTAAACGCTATCCGGAAATCTTGATAACATTTACCCCCCAAGGTCACGGAGCTTTGAGAGATCCGGGAGCTTGTACAGTCCTCCGGGTATTTCGGTTTCTTAGATTAGGCGAGGGGCCACCTTCTGTGTTCCCGGAAGGGTTCCTTTTTCCCGCCTGAGTGTTAGTATGAAAAAGAAAGGGAATTTCTTCTGTTTGAACTCAAGTACTTCAAGTGCGGCAAGGACCACGCGTCATGCTGGGAATGGTTCTGCGACCAAGACGTGTGCGTGAGGCGACTGGTTGAGTATGCGTGCGTCAGTCATCTGAGTAATGATTTGACGGCTTTTAATGGTACTCCGGGCCCGAGGTGGTATAATGATGGGAAATAAATACTTTATTCCCATCCGAGGAGTCATAAATAGGATCGTCGCTTCATCTCCAGCCGTTGGATCTGATGCACACGGAATGGGAAGATCGGGACCGTCTATTTGAGGAATTCGAAACGACTTCTTCCCTGCTATAAAAACGAGGGAACGGACCTTTCTTCCTCTTTACGCTTTCAAATTCTCTATCTTTCGGATTCTCAGATTTCCAAACCTTCGAACTCTCAGGCTTCCAAGCTTTCATTCCTTCGAACTTGCCACTTCTTTTGGTAAGGGATCTAGAAACTTTTCTTTTGGTTTGGCAGTGGGTTTATTCGCCGAAGTTCAGGGTTTGAATCGCCGTTCTTCTTTGCAGCTTTTACTTCTAGCGATCGTGCTGTGCAGTGATCCGGTTACTCCTTCAACCCCCAACTACCAGAATACCAGTAAGTATTTCTACTTTGCTCTTTCCTCCCAATCCTTAGGTTGTTGGTAGTTGTTAGAGTTGGGGTTTCTGCCATTATCGCCTGTGTGCATGCGTGAATAGGGCTTTGGTAGGCATGTGATTGATGTGAGTCGATAAGTAGTCTCTTTTGCATGCTTTGACGATTTGCGTTTGGAAAGTCCTTCCTTGTTTTGCTTGCGTTGTTCTGGTTTGTTGTTTTAGGGCATAAGCATGAACGCCTTTAGGGTGTCTTTCTCTGGAAAAATACTTCTTTTGGTGGGCTTAGGCACGGAGTCTGAGTCTGGTTCCTTGCTCCCCTTCGGGTGGCATGGTGCCAACCCCTCGGCAAGCTCGGTGGGAGCCTCTCCAAGCAGTTTTCGGGGAGGGTCTCCCCGATGCCTTTGATACCACTAGGGTATGACAAGGGTGCTGACTGCTTAGAGTGTTTTCTTCTTTCTTTCTTTTGTCCAGTGACGAACATCTCAAAGGAACAACTCCTTGCTGTGGGGGAGGCTGATTCTGCCCTGGAGAAGGGTTCCCCTATCGCTGGTGCAAAGGGGAAAGGAAAGGCGAAAGTGGTCGCGGCTAGCCCACCGACTTCCAATAGTTCAATCTGGGAGATGGACCAGAAGCCGAACCTTTTCAGGAATTATGGCATGCTGGAGCTGTATTCCTCCGAGGCAGGCCTGAAGAACATCCCAGGTCTGATGTGGCACCGTTTGTCGGTGCTGGGCGAGTCGGCTAGCCAGAGTCACGAGGGCTTTGGTGCCTGGAGCTGGGCACACATAGTGTGTGGGGCGCACTTGCCCCTAAGAAGTTACTTTGCCAATTTCTGTGTGAAGGCGGGGATTTCCCCCTTCCAGTTGATTCCTCCCAGCTACAAGCTCCTAGCGGGGTGGTTCATCTTTTGCAAGTCCCGGAAACTGGAAGCTCCTACCCCGGAGGAGGTGCTGTACTTCTACGGGTTGAAGTCTCAGCCTATGAGGGGTCATTCAGACAAGGTGGGGTTTTACAGGTTGGAAAGGCACTCGGACGTGATGTGCCCCACCTGTCATACCGCGAGGGTTCCAGACCTCCGGGAGTACTGGTTCCTGACGACTGGCTTCCCGCTGAAGAGGGTGCCAGCCCTATCTTTGGACTTCAAAATCCCTGGTAAGTGCTCCTTCCTCTCCTTTTCAACTTTGTTTCCTTGCGTTTGATTTGCCTTTTGGGAGGATCTCTAATGCTTGTATTTGAATTTTGCAGAAGTCGTTCCGCGGACACCTCGTTGTGCGGAGATGATAAGGAGGTCCAAGTTCTACGAAGGGCTTTCTGAGGAAGAGTTGAAAGTGGAGGGACTTGTGACCTCCGAATCTTTGAGGGAGTATGGGCTACTCGCCTCTTTCCAAAACATCGAGCCAGTGAGTGGCAGGGGCCAAAGTCAGGTGTCTGCCGACATCCGGGAGCAGATTGCCCTGGAGCTGTCCAAGGTGATCAACCAAGCAGCCCGGGACGAGAATACTTTATCTCCTAGTTGGGCGGAGAGGTTCCCCGACCCCCAGCCAGAGGAAGAGGAGATCGAGGCCCGCCACGCCGCGGCTTACCCTAACGAAGGGGCTCCGGGGGCTAGTACCTTCGGGAGAGGTAAGACTAGTTTTCGATTGATCCACACCCCCAGCCTGCCTGAGGTTTCCCGGACCTCTCAGATGGGGTTCGATCCCCGCTTCCTTAGGCTAGATCCGCGTAGGATACCCTTTGACAGATATTGCGATAGGTTAGATGAGCTCCTCGGTTGTCTGAGTGACGGTAGTCTGCCAGAAGGTGTCATCATGGTTGACCCTTCTTCCCTCAGCATGTCATTCCCAGACTTCAAGGAGTACGGGAGCTTCCTGGAGCAGGAAGCGGTGTTTTGTTTTTCTCGGGGAAGGCCATCCACATTTCTCGTGCATGGTCGTCCCTTTCAAACTTTTCTTTGTCTTGTTTCTTGTTCCCTGCTGGCGGGCTTGCTTGTGCTTTTATGTTGTTGATTGTCTTGTCTTCCGCTTATCTTCTTTCTCATTGCTTGTTGGTTCATTAACCTTGCTTTGTATGTTTCTTGCAGAGTATCCAGAAGCCAAGATGTTGGGGAGGGTTACTTTGCTCATTAAGAAGGCTGCCACCAGCCAAGACCCGTCCACGGGGAAAGGACGGAAGACCAAGGCTGGTAGGGGAGGTAAAGCTGCCTCCCCCAGGAAGACAAGTGGCGAGGCGCAAGCGTCTCCGGGGGTAGAGAAGTCTCCTGCCGACGGGCCTTCCGAGACTATGATGGTCTCGAGTAGCAGCAGCGACGGGGAAGGGCTTGTGTTCCCCGTGAAGACAACTGGGGTGAGCAAGCGTCCCGGAGAAGATGCTGAGGGCGCTAAGAAGAAACGCCTTAGACACTCTTCTCCTGGTCGAAGGCAACAACAACAGCAACGACAGCAACCACAACTACAACAACAGCAGCAACAAGAACAACAGAGACAATTACCAACGCCACAGCGGCAGCAACAACAACATCCAAACCAGCAGCAGCAACAAGGGCAATTACTTCCGCTGCCGCAGCAGCAAAAGCAACAGACCGGGGCCTTAATACCCCGTCTGCCTCCTCCTCCAGCCTAAAGGGAGTCTACCCTTTCGGGGTCTCCTTCTTCTCAGCCAACAAACCTTCCTCTGCCTGGCCTAAAGTTCCACTTCCCGTAGAAACCAACCCGTTTCCCCGCTGCCCTCCTGGAGGGTGTAAGACGGGCCGATAATTTTTTGAAGAGACGGTTGGAGGCTGAGAAGGCCATTACCCAGGGAAGGGCAGACAACTTGTCTGCCGTGAAGAGAGCTGAGTTGGCCGAGGGGGTGAGGTCTCTTCACCCGGCTGGAGCGGTTTTGGATGGCCCAGCCTTGGAGAAGAGGCTGGTGCCTAGGCTTGGACGTGCATTGGCGCCGTTCGGAGCGGAGATGATGGAGGACATGGCCCTGAGCTTGTGTGAGCTCAATTCTGAGAAATGGGCCATCAGTAGTAGTAAGGATCCACTGTTGCTGACACATGCCGTGAAGCAGCAATTGTCCGGGGTAAGCCGTTAGTTGTTGTGTTTTGGGATCATCTGTCTTTTGGTCCGGCTTAACTCATTTTGTTGTCTTTCTTTGCAGGCCTCTATGATCGCGGAACACTCGTTCCGGGAGGTTGGTGCAGTTCTGGTTCAGCTGGAGGAGAGCCAGCTGGCTCGCCAGGCCTTGGAGGCGGAGAAGCAGAAACTGACCCAACAGGCCTTGGAGGCTTCGGAGAAGATTGATCAGGCCCGGCGCACGGCTGAGGAAGAGGCGGACAAGAAATATCTTGCCAAATATCAAGAGTACCGGGCCAAGGCAGAGAATGAGTTTAGACAGCGGTCGGATGGGATGAAGGCCGAAAACTCCAAGCTCCGGGAAGAGCTGTCCCAAGCCAGGGTGGAGAAGGATACCTTGGAAGCCCGCTTGCAATCAAAAAATGATCTCCTCCTTAAGCAGCAAGAGGAATATTCCACTCTTCAGAGTAAGCTGCACGAGGAGGAGCAACTCCATAAGAGGAGCAGGGATCTCGTGTCTATGCTGCAGTTGGGGTTCGCCGAGAAGGATAAAGAGATCGGGGCCTTGCAATTCACTGCCAGGGGGCATGTGACCGAGAAGCAATCCGTGCTGAACCAAAATAGGGAGCAGCGCAAGGAGATTGATTCTCTTAAGGGGGAGCGGGATGCCTCCAAGGCCGAGATGGACAAAGTAAGGGCTCAATTAGCTGTCGCGGAGGCACAGCTGGCAACCTCCGAGGCGGAGCGCTTGAAGGAGAAGGAGGATGCTGAGGTGATATTGAACAGGACGATTAATATATCGCATGTGGTCCTCATGCATCAACTCTGGAAAGTGAACCCGGAGGTACTAGGCTATCTGGGAGAGGATGCCGATGCCATGAGGGAGAAGCTACTCGTGTGGGATCAAGGCCCAGAGGCGTACGTCCAAACTTACAACATTGACGAACGTGCTGGAGCCCCTGAGGCGGGAGATCCCGGAGAGGCGGGGACCTCTGAACCTTCCCGTAACAAAGTTCCGCCTTCCAATGAGCCGACTCCGCCAGCCTCAGTTGAAGCCGATGCCCCCGAGGCCGCGGTCGTGGAAGCTGCAGCTACCCCGAATGCTTGAAGGGGTTTTATCTTTAATTATTTTTCATTTGAGTTTTTCATTGCAGACATATTTGCCATACTTATAGCATTTACCTTTCTTTTCTGCCGAGTTCTTTGTTTAACTTTGCGTTCAGGGTAGACTTTTATACGGTAGAAACTGTTGTAGGGGCGCACGAGGTTTTGGTTCCAACGGCCTGAACCTATGCACATCCCACTTGAGGCTCTAACGGCTGATGTCTTTTCCCACGTAGTTTCTAGGTTACGAAGGTTTCCTGGTTCCAACGGCCAGACTCCTTTCACCGTATTTTAGCTTTCCTAAGGCAAATAGCCAATCCCGGGACTTGTAGTTGTACTGTTCGCTGGGATTGCTAAGGTGAGCCGTTCCATGGCTCGGAACGGGAGTTCTTTTGGTGAGCGTCGCTAGACTTAAGGTTAGATCTTTGCGAAGCAAAACTAACTGTTGTTGCGAACCTCATGGTGGCTGACTTCAGGGACCTGGCATGGAGCCCTGCGAGGCAAGGCTCGTAGCTGTCAGGGAAATTTCCACGCCCACCAGGTGTGATCCCGGAGCAGGGGCTTTGCGAAGCAAGGCCTGCTGTGAGTGGGGGATCGACCATGTCTGCTCCTGGAGCTGAAACTTGCAATGGTCGAGGAGTTCGCCATGCATTATTTTGTGAGATCCGGAGCTGAAGCCTGCGAAGCAAGGCTTACAACGGTCGCAGATCTTGCCATCTTTCGCCTTGCGGGACCCGGAGCTGGAGCTTGCGAAGCAAAGCTCTACAGCGATCGCGGAGTATTCTGCAAAGGACTTGTCAGGGAGTTGGGGGTGTTTCGGCGTTGCTCTCTGAATGTGCCCCAACCCCCAGTCCTGTTCATCGCTGGGCTACACAGGAGATAATTTTCATGATACATAATGGCAGGCATTTCAATGGCAATTTTCACATAAGCACATAATGCACATATAACACGTAATGCAAGCATGTTCATGGCAACAAATTAACCTAAGCTTAACAATTTTAAAAATTTCAAACACAATATTAGCACATAAGTGGTGTTCTGGGTATGTTTTGTTCAAGGGGCGTATGGCTATGCCTTAGCCATGTATACCCCCCCAAGTGAGCGTCGGGTCCGGACGTCTCCGGACCGCGTGGTCACTTGTTAAAACGCAGCTTCGAACACAGGGATAAAAAGTGCAGTAAAAGTGGAGTGAATCTCTCCATGTTTTATTAAATTAGCCTGCTAGGCACGTGTTTTACAACAGGGAGGATTATTTCCACATTCTTCACTTTTGCTAATTTCACCAAGGACTTCCGACTAAATCGTCCGGGGCCTACTGGTAGTAACGGCGGAGGTGCTCCGCGTTCCAGGCGCGTGGGACTTTGGATCCGTCGAGTCTCTTTAAGTGATACGTCCCATGGCCCACTTTTTCTTGGACTTCATAGGGGCCTTCCCAGTTGGGTCCGAGGACTCCCACTCCCGGATCCTGCGTAGCAGGAAATACTCTCCGTAGGACAAGATCCCCAACTTCGAATGTACGGCTCTTGACTCTCGTGTTAAAGTGTCGGGCTATCTTGCCTTGGTACATTTTTAGTTGGACCTGCGACTGCTCCCGGAGCTCTTCGATCATGTCCAGGGACTCCTGGAGAAGGGTGTGGTTCCGGGTAGGGTCGTAGGTATCTTGCCTGTGAGAGGGGATCATAGTTTCTACTGGGATGACGGCCTCGCAACCGAAGGTCATGGAATAAGGCGTGTGCCCCGTCGAAGTTCTCTCTGTTGTGCGATAGGCCCAAAGTACTCGCTGAAGTTCTTCCGGCCAGTGAGCCTTGCAGGCTTGGAGTTTTTTCTTCAACGTGGTCTTTAATATTTTGTTTACAGCCTCCACTTGCCCATTAGCCTGGGGTCTGGCGACTGCGGAAAAGCTTTTGATAATCCCATGCGAAGCACAGAAGTTCGTGAAGTGTTCACTGTCAAATTACTTTCCGTTGTTGGACACAATTTTTCGTGGAAGCCCAAAACGACACACTATATTCCTGATGACAAAGTCCAGTGCTTTTTTAGATGTGACCGTGTTCATAGGTTCAGCTTCAGCCCATTTGGTGAAGTACTCTACCGCGACTATGGCATACTTCACTCCACCCTTTCCAGTTGGGAGGGAACCTACTAGGTCAATGCCCCAAACGGCGAACGGCCAGGGGCTGGTCATTAAGGTAATTTCTGTAGGCGGCGCTCGCGGAACCTTGGCGTACCTCTGGCACTGCTCACATTTCCTGACATAATCCACACAATCCTTCTTCATGGTGGGCCAGAAGTATCCTTGTCGAAGGATCTTTTTGGAGAGGCTCAGCCCGGAGGTATGATCGCCACAGAAGCCTCCGTGAACCTCATGGATGATGGCGCTGACTTCGGTTCCGGCAACACACCTAAGGAAGGGTATGGACAACCCCCTGCGGTAAAGCTTTCCATCCATAACCACGTATGGGGGAGCTTGATATTGGAGTTTCCTTGCGTCAGCTTTATCAGTGGGGAGCTCTCCGGTGGTGAGAAATCTGAGGATGGGTCCTATCCAGGAGTGGGAATGGTCGATGATGGCGTTTATCCTTCGTGTCTCAGTACTGGGGGCTTCTAAGTGCCCGATGGGGACTAGGCCATACTGTTCAATCTCCGGGTCCGTTGCAAGCTTGGCCAGCGTGTCCGCGAGTGAGTTCTGGTCCCGGGGGACCTGGCGGATTTGGTAGCCTTTGAAATGCTGCAGTAGGTCGCGGGAGAGAGACACGTAGGCAGCCATTCTTTCGCCTTTCGTCTGGTATTCCCCGGATATTTGGTTTACCACAAGTAGGGAGTCGCTGTATACTTCGATTTTTTGGGCTCCGACTTCTCTGGCCAGTCGTAATCCAGCTAACATGGCTTCGTGTTCTGCCTCGTTGTTGGATGCTGGGAACGCGAAACGGATGGCGCTCTGGAGCTGATGCCCTTGGGGAGATATTAGGATGACCCCTGCTCCAGCTCCTTTTTCATTTGAGGCCCCGTCTACATAGACCTTCCATGTGGGAAGTTCCGGGACAGGATCTTCCGGGAGGTCATTCATTCCCGAGCATTCCACAATAAAGTCCGCGAGAGCTTGACCTTTTATGGAAACACGTGGTTGGTAGTGGACGTCGAACTGGCTCAGTTCCATGGCCCACTTAAGCAATCTGCGAGAAGACTCGGGCTTCTGCAAGACTTGTCGGAGAGGGTGGTTGGTGAGTACTTTGATGGTGTGCGCCTGGAAATATGGCCTTAGCTTCCGCGAAGCAATTAGCAAGTAGAGGGAGAGTTTTTCGATCATTGAATACCTGGACTCGGCGTCCAGTAACCTCTTGCTTACGTAATACACAGGGAGCTGGATACGGCCATCTTCCCGGACAAGAGCGGCACTCACTGCATGCTCCGTCACAGCTAAGTATAAGAACAACGCCTCTCCTTCGACAGGTTTGGACAGAATGGGAGCCCGGGTTAAATGTTCTTTGAGGTGTTGGAAAGCTGCTTCGCATTCGGGGGTCCACTCCAACTTCTTGTTTCCTTGCAACACATTGAAGAAGGGGATACACTTGTCCGTGGCCTTGGATAAGAAGCGGCTGAGAGCAGCTATCCTTCCGGTAACGCTCTGGACATCCTTATGCTTCCGGGGGGAAGGCATATCTATGAACGCCTTTATTTTCTCAGGGTTGGCTTCCACTCCGCGGGAGCTGACAATGAAACCGAGGAACTTCCCAGACGAGACCCCGAAAGTACATTTCTTTGGATTCAGTTTCATTCCGTACTTTCGGATCACGGCGAAAGCTTCCTCAAGGTCGTCACTGTGGTCCCTGAAGGTCTTGGATTTTACCAACATGTCGTCCACGTACACCTCCATGTTCCTCCCCAGTTGGTCCTTGAACATCCTGTTTACTAGACGCTGGTACGTCGCCCCAGCATTCTTCAAACCGAAAGGCATGACCACGTAATAGTAGATACCCTAGTCCGTGAGGAAGCTGGTGTGTTCTTGGTCCGCGACATGCATCTTGATCTGGTTGTATCCAGAGTACGCATCCATGAAGGATAAGAGTTCGTACCCAGAAGTAGCGTCTACCATCTGATCGATTCGCGGAAGAGGGAAACAATCTTTCGGGCAGGCTTTGTTTAGGTCCGTGAAGTCAATGCACATTCTCCAGGACCCATCGGGTTTCGGGACCAGAACTGGGTTGGCCAACCACACGGGATAGTGTGACTCCTGGAGAAAGCCTATGGACATCAGCTTGTCCACTTCAGCTTTGACGGCTTCGGCCCTCACTGGGTCTAACAGCCTCCTCTTTTGGCGAATTGGAGTTGCAGATGGGTCTATGTTGAGTGCGTGGCACGCAACATTAGGATTAATCCCTGTCATATCAGCGTGGCACCATGCCAGGATATCTTGATTATTCTTCACTGTGGCCACGATCTTATCTCGAATGGCCGACGGCAGGTTTTTCCCCACCTGAATGACTTTGGTGGGATCTCCCCGGTTGAGGATCACCTCTTCGACTTCCTCCATCGGCTCTATTGCTTTCTCGATTCCCACTCTTGGGTCGAGTTCTTCAAAGTATGCCTCTTGAGCACCCCCAGTTTCTGGTAATTCTTCCGCCAAAGGGATGGCAGCAACCGTCTCCTGGACCGTGTAGACGGATCGGACGGAGACGTTATAACAGCTTCGTGCACTTCGTTGGTCTCCTCGGAGGGTGCCGATACGCCCATCGTCGCATGGAAACTTCAAGCATAAGTGGCGTATCGAGGTTATGGCCCCACAATCTATTAGGACCGGTCGGCCTAGGATGGCATTATACGCCGTGGGGCAGTCGACCATCACGAATGTGCTGTGCTTGAAGGCACAAGCGTCGCTTTCTCCTCTGAGGGTGACTGGAAGTTGAATTTTGCCTAATGGCATGAGTGCATCCCCATTGAACCCTTGAAGCTGGATGGGGCATGGGGTCAGGTCTGTCTCGGTTAATCCGATCGCGTGGAAGGCCGCTTTGAAGAGGATGTTTACGGAGCTTCCGTTATCGACCAAGATCCGTGAGACCTTCTTATTGGCAATCTGGGCTTCCACCACGAGGGGATCGTTGTGGGGGAAGTGCACATGTCAAGCATCATCCTCCGTGAAGGTGATGGGAAGATCCATCATTCGGGGACGTTGAGCAGGTGATTGAACCAAGGCGCACATCTCCCCGGTGTGTTCTAACTCCCTCAAGTACCTCTTCTGGGAGATGCGGGTGCTTCCGGCAAGGTGCGGTCCTCCGGAAATGGTGGCTACGTGTCCGTCAACGGGTGCCGGAGCAAGGCCAGGCGGATATGGGTTGCCAGGTCCTGGAGCCAACAAGGCAATGGGTGCCGGAGCGGCTGGAGCAGGAAGCGCTGGGAACTGAGACCCGGGAGCTTGGGGGTGACCGGCTCCAGGAGCGCTAGCGGTCCCCCTCTGTCCCGGAGAATATGCAGCTCCGTGAACTACTCCCTGTCCGGGATAGATAATGGGTATCCTCACCCACTGACCGAGGTGTCCCGCTCTTGCCAGGGACTCGATCTCATCCTTCAGCTGAAGGCACTCGTTCGTGGTGTGCCCCATGTCTCCGTGGAACTCACACCTCTTATTGGAGTCTCGCGGACGCCTCCCTCCGTGAGACACTTTCGGGGGCTTCCTGTAGTTGATCATATTACAGGTCGCCCGATAGACATTCTCTCGCGAGTCTATCAAACTGGTATACTCCGTGAACTTGGGCTCATAGTCCTTCCGGGGTTTCTTTGAATGGTCTCCCCGGTTGGAGTTTCTTCCGCTTCGTTTGCTCCGCGATTGGCTCAAATTTCGTTCTGGGGCTTCTGCTTGCGGCTGCGGCATGCCAAGAGCGATACTACATCCGGTTTGTACAGCTACGTACCCAGAGAAATGGGTTTGACTCGGCGTCTGAGCAGACGCGGAAGGCCCATACACACTTGGAGTGAATTGGGCTCCTGGAAGCGTGAGGGCTGGTGCGGGAGCATGCGAAGCAAAGCTCGGCGCAGTCACGGAAGGCGTTGGAGCTGGGGGATCTCCAAAGGCCTGCTGGTAGGCATCCTCAAGGTTGATGATTCCCTGAGCTTTTGACATGAATTCGGACAGCGTTTCTGCCCGTCTCCTTTGCATTTCCCCCCATAGCAGGGAGCCGACAGTAAGGCCCGATTGAAGGGCGATCAGCTTCATGTCATCGCTGACCTTGGTCTTTGCAGCAGCTTCCATCATTCTCTGAAAGAAAGCTTTGAGTTTCTCATTGGGTTGCTGCTTGATGTTGGTTAAGGAACCAACCTCCATGTCGTAGTCGCGGGCAGCAATGAACTGCCTCCTAAATGCGGACTGTAGCTCCTTCCAACTGTGGATTGATCCGGGAACTAATCTTTTCCACCAGTCCTCCGCGGACTTGGTAAGGGTGAGTGAGAAGCACATGCATTTGGCGTCCTCACTGACACGCGCCACTTGCATCATTTTGTTGTATTTAGCTAGGTGGGTACGTGGGTCTGTCCTCCCATCATATAATTCTATGTGAGGCATTTTGAAATTATCTGGGAGGGACGTTTCCGCGATCCTCCGAATACATGGTTCCGGGTCTTCCTCCTCAGAGTCTGACAGGGCCCCACTTTGCTTCCGGACCAGCTTGGTCAAGGCAGCAATCTGTTCCTCGAGCCTCTTCGTATCACTCTCCGGAATGTCACGTCCCCGGGGCTTGTCAATAATATGATTTCAGAGGTCATCTCCGCGAGGCCGGGCCTTTTCTCCTTTGGCCTTTTCATACTTGGCCTCCAACCTTCTTCTTAGGTCCACCGTGGACCAGCTATCTTCGGAGTGCGAGTTCGCAGCCCGACCGTCCTGGTTGACGGAATCACTGGGGCGGTTGTTCCTTCCCCTAGGCCTGGGTGCCTTAGCACCGGGCCCTTTAGGCACGGAGTTCCCCCTTGGGGCTGAAAGACGTCTGGGCTTAGGAGCGCCAGAGACCTTCTGCGCGCAGGGGGGGCAGTCGGCCTGGTGATTCACGCCTTTAGGAGGTGCAGGGGCGTCGGCGCGTACAGGCTCTCCAACTTTTTCTTTGCCCTTGTTAGGGGCGGCTTTGGATGGTCCAGCAGCGGCTGGATCCGGCATAGCGGCATCAGCACCACCTAAAATAGAGGCGTCCTCGTCCGAGTCGTCTAGGTCTCCGAACTTGCTTTGGAGGCGCTCCATCATGCGCTGCATTTTTTTGGAGAGGCGCTCCTGCTCAGCAAGCTTGGCTTTGGTGACCTCCAGTTCTTCGGCTACTTGGACCAGTTCTGGGTCCTTCTCATAGTAGCAACCGTCCTTGTAATAACCGTCTTGGACATACTCTTCTTCGTCTTCTAAGTATGTCGTATCTTCGGTACTGACCCGATCCTGGCGTGATGTCGGGTCTTCACCTTGGTAGTCCAAGGGTTCGTTTTGCACCGTATCTTCCATCACAGTATCGGGGTTGACCCTAGCATTTTTGTCAACCGCGGATTTTCTCGTAGTCACCATCTCTTTAGCACGAAGTGAATACAAAAAACGTACACAGAAAAAGAGCTGACTAACAACTTCCTACAGCTCTCAATGAAAGCACCAAAATGTTTACCGAGTTTTTCGGAAACGAATACAAACAGAATAATAAAAAGATAAGAACTGTAGAAGTGCTGAAATGTAACTAAACAAACAGTGTTTTTACGTGGTTCAGGCGTTAACAAGCCCTAGTCCACGAGTCGATGTTATTATACTTGGAAAGGACTACAGTAAGATGGCTGGTGTACAAGAACTTCACACACTCACAGTGTTTCTCTCGGGTTCTCTTGAAGAAGATGAAGCTAGAGAGATTTTTGTAGAGTTTTTGCTATATGATCTGTTGGCCGTCCCTCTTCTTGTAAAATGAAGGGGTCTTTATAGCTAGGGTTTTGGATTAGGGTTTTTCTCTACGTACATGAGTCTTAATTACTCCAGCCATAAATAGGGGATACAATTACTGTAGTAGCATGGCTACAAAACTCTATGTGGGTATATTTACGTGAAAGTATGGGGAACACACAAAGTCAGACGTCTTTTCCAAGTTGTCAGCGGAACAGTAGGCGAAAAGGTACCCTTAGGCGTGCTGGGATGTGTGCGGCTTTGACCTGTCGGGCGTGTCAGGCGGGATCCTGTGTCAGGTGGATATCATTCCAAATATGCCTCCTCCATGACTCGACCGCTTGGTTTAGTTCCGTGCGAGGCACGGAACTGTTTCCGCGAAGACCACTTGAAGAGCTTCTCCTGGAAGGAGCTTCCTTGAAGGATACCCCTTCGGGAGTCCGAGAGGGTCGACGAGCCTCCGTGTCGTGTTTGCTTGAAAGAGTAATCCGGACTCTAAACGGGAGAGGCGAAGCCTTTCAGTCCATCCGCGAGCTCTGGTCACCTACCGTGAAAGACATTGGTAATTCTGCTTCCCCGGGGACATCAATCTAAATGCTATCCGGAAATCTGGATAACATCCTTAAATAACACCAAGGGTACTTTAGTCATTTGACGAGTCCCGCTAAGTCCTCGATTACACCTAAAAATCTCCGTTAATCCTGGTGTACTCAAATCATTACTAAATTACTACCCGATACTTAATAAATCCCAAACTCATATTATATACCCAAAATACCCCTAGGCTCCTCCCGAGCTAGGTATTTGACCCCGTTGTGACTTTCTACCTAAACTACTCCCTAGGATCGTCTCAGATTGTGAAACACAATTATATCACCACTCACACATGGTGCCAATCACAATATCCACAAATATTGCATTTATGCCCTCAGTGGGCTAAAATTACAAACATTCCCCTAATAACCAAATGGGACCCACATGCATATTTAATTCACCTAAACATGCATTTAAAATCACATACTTATCAAATTCACATATTAAGATAATAAATCAATCATTGCCCTCCAGGAACGCTAATAAAGGCCCTATGCCTTATTAGCAAATTTGAGACTCTACAAAGTAACTCCTTGAGCACAACCTTACTTCGAGGTTTGAAGTCCCTCATATATTCTTCTTCTAAAAAATTAACATTTGTCGATACAAATATTTTCTTTTCTGTCGGATTATAGAAGTATCCTCCTCTAGTGCCTCTAAGGTACCCAGATAATAAACAAACTTCAAATCTATGTTCCAACTTCCCAGTCTTAGCTTTTATTTCATGTGTTGTACTTCCCCATATATGCACATGCCTCAAACTAGGTTTACGACCTGTCCACAATCCTAAGGGTGTCTTTTCCATAGACATAGATGGAACTAGATTTAAGATGTATGCAGTTGTTTGTAAAATGATAGGAGTAACGATGAGTAACTGAACATTGATCTCATCATGTCCAGTAAAGTACTATTCCTCCTTTCTGGAACACCATTTTGTTGCAGAGTACCTAGTGTAGTGAACTGTGAAACCATTCCATGCTCTATCAAGAATTTTTTTAATTCCTTATCAAGGTATTCCCTGCCTCGATCTGATCGTAGCATTTTAAGGGTTTTGCCTAACTGATTTTCAGTTTCAGCTCGAAATTCTTTGAACTTTTCAAAAGTTTCTGATTTCCTTTCCATCAGGTATATGTAACTGTATCTTGAGTAGACATCAATGAAGGTGACATAATACTAATAACTACCTCCAGCTTGTACATTCATTGGACCGCAAACGTTTGTGTGAATTATTTTGAGAGGTTCTTTGGCTCTAACACTTTTAGAGGAGAAAGGTCTTTTGGTCATTTTTCCTTCTAAAAAAGATACGCAAATCAGTAGAGATCCGGACATTAACTCACTTAGAGGCCTGCCCTTAATTAGTCTTTGAATCCTGTCTAAGTTAATATGACCTAGTCTTAGGTGTCAAAGATACGTATCATCTTGAGGTACTCGTTGTCGTTCAGGCTTTGATTGTTCAGATTTGAACATTTCAATATTTAGTAGTAAAGACATTAGGGATAGTCAGTTGTTATCAATCCAATCCTGGATTGAGTCATTGGGTTGCAGTAAAGAATATTCTCAAGTATCTTAGGAAAACTAGAGAATATATGCTTGTATATTCAGGTGGCGACCTGAACCCCACTGGTTACACTGATTTTGATTTTCAATGAGAGAGAGATAGTCAGAAATTGACTTTTGTATCATTGTTCACACTAGGTGGAGGAGCTGTAGTCTAGCGAGGTATCAAACAAACTAGTATTTTAGATTCTACCATGGAAGCCGAATACATAGCGGCTTGTGAAGAACCTAAGGAAGCTGTGTGGCTCAAAAAGTTCTATTATGATCTAGAAGTTATTCTAGACGTGGATAAGCCACTGGTCTTGTGGTGTGACAACAGTGGGGTGGTAGCTAACTCAAAGGAACCGAGGAGTCACAATAGGGGAAAGCATATCGAGAGGAAGTACCACTTGATCAGGGAAATTGTTCACATAGGTTATGTGGCTGTTATTAAGATAGCTTCATAACATAACCTTGCAAACCTTTTTACTAAGACTTTAGCTACCAAGTCTTTTGAGGATCATGTTAAAAACATGGGTTTGAGAAAGATGTCTTATTTGCTTTAGGGCAAGTGGGAGATTGTTGGAAATTGTGCCCTTTACAACATGTGTGTTGAACAATGTTTTTTAAATAAATAGTAAAAATGAATTATTACATATATGATTGTTTATTATTATTATTAGAATAATATTATATGAATATAAAAAAAAAACCCAAATTCGTTTTTGTGACTACATTTTGTATTGGTAGGAGAGGATTAAGATTGTAGGGAACTAATTTAAATAGTTTGCAGTAAGAAAAAGTTATATGGAATCTTTTGATTGAATATTGTAAGTACGGTTCACTAGTAATATGAATACATGTAATCTAGATCTGAATTACTGATGTAGTAGGACATCTTATTGGAGAAACTTTGTATAAACTTGTTATACAAGAATGGGACCCGATATATTATTAATACTTAACTAAATAATGTTTGTTTTATAAATATTAATGAAACATATCAACAAGATGATCATATACGAATTGGTCTTAATCATGAAGTTATTATGTGCTCCTGTTTAGGTCATTTGGGCTCTTTGATTCACTCGTTATGGTTTGTCAAAAAGATCCGACTGAAAACTTTTGATTTGGGAACTCATTGATGTAAATGGCTGGGGACATAATATACAGATATGGAATCTATACATTTCAAAGAGGAATTGAATAATGGTTCTCTTAAGGGTTATCTTTTGAAACTCAGAGGTTATTGAGCTCAAAATCATAAATCAGTTAATGAATTAGCCTTTGTTGATGGTAAGAACTCGTCAACTAAGTTAGATCGAAAAAAATTATGAGCTTAAGAGTATATAAAGAGCTATAAAGAAACTTAGAAGAATTTAGGATAGCTATATGAACTTAGAATCAATTTGAACAGTGAAAATGGAGAGAATATTTGTATTACTAAAAAATCTTTGGTTACAATGCAAAATTTTCTGCCCCTTCCTAGGTGAAGGAAGATCCTATTTATAGGTGAGCACTATTGGATCCAAATACATGGTGGCCCCGAAGGGACATGGGGACTCATCTACAGGCTACAAGTAATCGTAGAGCAGGTGGTTGTGGTGCTAGAGGAGTGGAGGTCAGTTCTAGTAAATTTCAGGGGTCTGCAAAAGTACCTCTGACTTGGTATAGTGTTGTACCCCCACTACTTGATGGGTACAAATCTCATGGGTATGGTGAGGGAGTCCTTGTTACGTGCCACTCTTATATTGCCACTACTAACAAGGTACGAAACTTGCACGCTCATAACTCTTGAATAAAGAGTTATTTCATGTGCTTTTTAGCTTATAATTGTGGAAAAATCGTAGGTGATGTTAGTTTATTTTTAGCTTTTGTAGCTAACTTTAGTGTTTTTATGATCTTAGTTAAGTTTAGTTATTTTTGTAGTTTTTAATAGCTAATGGGTTGAAGATAATAGTTTCATGAATAGATATTTGTACAAAGAATGAACTAACATGTGAAACAATCTAAATTGAATTTTTGAAGGATGAATTATCAAGTTTTGTTGTAGCAAAGCAGATTTTGCTGAAGCATTTTGATCAGTCATCTTTTGGGCACCTAGAACACGTGGCAAGTCAATGGGTGAGCTGGAATAGTGGCTGAGGTGGCAAGTATAGAAAGCTTGACTCAAAAATTGGGAGAAAATGACAAAAGAAAAGAGGAGACTCACGTTTTTACAAGGAAGGGCAATATTGTACTTTTGGGGCTAAAGGAGGAAACCTAGAACACACTTAAAGAAGTATCAACCAAAATAGAAGAGGAGGCAGCCATTTTTGGAAAGAAAAACCAACAAGAAGAAGGAAAGAAACCTAGAAATCAGAAGGAAGAAGGAGGACGGAAAAGAGAGCTCAAGCATCATTTTGGATTTGTTCTTTCTTCTATTCCTAAACTCACTTTTTATATTTTCTAAGTGATTTCTGAATTTGAATAATATGGGCTGTTTTGATTGTGGATTAATTTTTATTAACTCATCCATGAACTAATTTTTAGGTGGCTTGAATTGTTGATGAACCCTATGTTATATCTTGCACTTTATTTTAGTAAAATCTCTCTTGTTCTTTCAAGTGTGCTTATATTAATTTCTTGGTGTTGTTTGGCCAGCAATGGCAAGATATTCAGTTATGTTTAATGCTGGAAAAATTAAATGTAATGGGAAGAACTTGGATGACACAAGTCATAATCTAGGTTAGATTATGTTAGAAAGTAACATAGGGATGTGCTATTTTCCTTGTGTAACTTTTGAGAATTAATCTTTGAATTTGCATTCTTAAATCTTATTTTGCATAGGAATATGTTTAATTAGGTAAAAGAATTAATGTCATAAAATTTGGGAAAGTTTTATGAGTGTTTAATGAATTGTTGCTAACCTGGGAGTTTTGCTAGAATATTGCTACTGCAATCTTTTCGCAATTTGTTTAGGATGATTAATATAGGAGAAATCAATAATTCAAGTCCATTTTGCAATCCATATATTTCTTTCAATTTTTTTATTTAGTTCAGTTTTAATTTTAGTATGTCCATCTCTTTTAATATTTTTTTTACCCTAAAAACAACCCAATTGATTTTTAGTAATTTTAAGTTGTTTAGTAATTGTTTTGCTTCTTTTTCTAATTTTCAATCCATATGGAGACGATCTACTTATCATTATATTACTTGTGTGATTACGAGCACTTGCGTATTTAAAATCGAGTTTAAATTTATCACAATAAGTTTTTGGCGCCTTTGTCGGGGATTGGAATTAGAAATTTTTGTAATATCAATTAGCTGCAACTTAGTTTTTCTTTGTTGAACTGACTTTGTTTGCTTGCTCTTGTGTTTTCTCAGGTGATTTACTATATGAATGAGCGAGAGGACATTGAACTAGCTCCTATTGACCCTGAGATTGAAAGAACAGTTAGAAGGAGACTAAGGGAACAACATGTTCAAAATCACCTTAATATGGCTGAAGAGGTTGAAGGAGTTGAGGGTGCTAATAATGTCACGAACGCAACTGTTATGGCTGATGATAGAGAGAGAGCCATAAGGGAGTATGCTGCCCCCATGTTTAATGAGCTCAATCCGGGCATTGTTAGGCCTAAAATTCAAGCACCCCAATTCGAGTTAAAGACCGTTATGTTCCAAATGTTGCAAATAGTGGGTCAATTTAGTGGGCCGCCTACTGAGGATCCTCATATTCATCTTTGTTCACTTTTGGAGGTGAGCAATTCTTTCAAGCTACAACGAGTAAGTGATGAGGCCCTAAGGTTGAAATTATTCCCTTTCTCTTTGAGGGATCGAGCTAGACCCTTCCTCCCGACTCGGTGACTACATGGAAGGAGTTGGCTAAAAAATTCTTGATGAAGTACTTTCCTTTTACCAAAAATGCCAAGCTTCGCAATGAAATCATGTCATTTCAGCAGCTGGAAGATAAATCATTTTGTGAAGCTTGGGAGAGATTCAAGGAGTTATTGAGAAAGTGCCCACACCATGGGATCCCACATCGTATATAAATGGAAACATTCTATAATGGGCTCAATTCTTCCACTCGCATGGTGTTAGATGCTTCAGCTAATGGGGCTATTCTCTCTAAGTCCTACAATGAAGCCTATGAGATTTTGGAGAGGATAGCTAACAAAAATTATCAATGGTCCAATGCTAGAGCCTCAACAAGTCAAAAAGTGCTTGGTATACTTGAAGTGGAAGCATTGACAACTTTGACTGCTCAAGTTTCTTTAATGACTAACCTTCTCAAGAACACGAGTTTCGGGGGAATGGTACAACCAGATGCTATGGGACAAGTTGTTGATGCATCTTGTGTTTATTGTGGATATGGAGACACATTTGAGAGTTGTGATTTGAATCCCGCTTCGGTTTGTTATGTGGGGAATCAAAATGCCAACCGAAATAACCCATATTCGAACTCTTATAATCCGGGGTGGAGGCATCATCCAAACTTCTCATGGGAGGGGTCAAGCAGCTAGTTCAAGGGGAGCACCAATGCAAAACAAGCCTATATATCGACCGGGGTCTTCTCAACAACAACCAAGAGCTCAACCACCTCCTCCTCAAGTGTCTCAATCAAGCTCTTTGGAGAGTTTAATGAAAGAATATATGGCTAAGAATGATGCTGTGATTCATAGACAAGTGACATCCTTGAGGAACTTAGAAATTCAAATGGGGCATCTAGCTAATGAGCTAAGGAATAGACCACAAGACACTTTGCCTAGTGTTGCTAAAAATCTAAGGGGAGATGGTAAGGAGCATTGCAAGGCGATCACTTTGAGGAATGGTAAAAATCTGGAGTTGAATGTGGATAATCCTAAGAGAAACAGTGAACCAACTTCAATCCAAAGTAGTGTGGAAAAGGAAGAAAAAGTTGTGAGTTTGAAAATGTCAAATGCTGATCCTGAAGTAATTGCTGCAGCAATTCCTCAGCAAAATGCAACAGAGAAGCCTAAGAACAAGCCACCTCAACCATTTCCTCAACGTTTTCAAAAGCAGCAACAAGATGGTCAATTTCGAAGATTTTTGGATGTTTTGAAGCAACTCTACATCAACATACCTCTGGTGGAAGCTTTGGAACAAATGCCTAATTATGTGAAGTTCTTGAAGGATATTTTGGCAAAGAAGAGGAGGCTTGGTGAATTTGAAACAGTTGCTTTGACTGAAGGTTGTAGTGCTATATTGAAGAATAAATTCCTCCAAAGTTGAAGGATCCGGGCAGTTTCACAATTCCAATTTCTATTGGGGGACGAGAAGTTGGTAAAGGTCTTTGTGATTTGGGAGCTAGTATTAATTTGATGCCCATGTCCATTTTTGAGAAGTTGGGAATTAGAAAAGCAAGACAACCTACACACACCTTGCAATTAGCTGACTGTTCTATGGTGCATCCGGAGGGAAAGATTGAAGACGTCCTAGTACAAGTTGACAAGTTCATTTTTTCTGGCAGATTTCATTATTCTTGACTATGAGGAAGATAGGGATGTACCGATCATTTTGGGGTGACCATTTCTTGCCATCGGGAGGACGTTGATAGATGTTGAAAAAGGAGAGCTCAGCATTCGAGCTCAAGATGAACAAGTCACATTCAAGATTTTTAATCCTATATGCTCTCCTAATGAATTTGAAGCTTGTTTGGCCATAAGTGCTTCTAACTTCAAGTTGATTGAAAAGATGCATGGAAAGTATGGCAATGGAGTCAAGAAAAAGGTCCCTTTTGAAGAAATTGAGAATGATGGGGAGCCATGGATAAGTAAGGAAGAAGAACCATTTCATCCTCCAAAGCCACTAAAGAAAAAGAAACATAGTAGAAAGCCTCAATCACAAATGTTGGAAGCTGGGAATAGAGTATTTTTCTCAAACTCTCTAGTGAAATCAAGGTGTGATGGTGGGTTCTTATTGAGAAAGGTGTTTCCCAATGGTGTAGTGAAATTATATGATGAGCATTTGGGAAGAGCATTTAAGTTAACAAGGAAAGGAGCAAAGTTTGGGGGAGGCGAGGTTGAGCAATACCAAACCTCGGTTTCCTTGAAAGATCCTTAGAGAAAAAAAATGATGTTTGGATTGCTATGGTTTTTGGAGGATTTATTTGTACAGCAACTCAAAGAAAGATAGAATAAAAATACATTGAAAAAAATCAATCAATAAAAAAAAGAAAATATATATATGAGTGTTTTTAATTTTTAAAATTTTAATATCATTTTATTGTGATGTTTTTGGAGTGGTTTATGTGTTTTTGTGTTTCAGGTGTTAAGAAAGCAAGCAATTGGTGTTTTGGAAGTAATTTTGGGGTCTGATGGGTTTGCGAAATTTTTCCTTCAGCAAACCGGGAGCAAAAATTTCCAAAAAATCAGAGGAGTTACGTCAAATTTTTGTTGCTGAAGCAAAACTTAGGCAAAAAGGTGGAAGTCTAGGTAGACAAACAATTCTGAGTCGTGGGTTCATTCAAAGACATATATATAATATTTTATTTATATATATATAAACAAACAAATTTGTTTTATATAATACTATATTTATATATATATATTACTACATTTATATATACATAATATCAATTATACGAAATATATATAGATATGCTATCAGTAGCATATATGTATAATATATAAAATATATATCTGTAAATATAATGCCTAGATGCTCCATTTAGCCTAAATCATCTTCCCCATTGCTTTTGACCCTCTGCCCAGACCATCTGCGAGCAGCACTCGAGCCATCCCTCAACCTCTGCCCAAACCCATTCGTGAGAACACATTCACCAACCCAGACCCAAGCGCACAGTTCCGAATGACTCAGCACCATCAGAACACCAGGCGCAGCTCCCACTCGCAAGCAACACCCAGGTGCGATTCCTTCAGGCATGCATTTGGCTAGACGCACGGCCGTTCTCTTCCATGCAATACCTTGAGACAAGTCTAGTCAACCCAGCCATTCGCCCTGTACCCAGATGCAAAATTCAACCCACGGACGAAGGAGAGCAAGAGAGACAGCCCCACATCACCACCCTCAGACCTAGGTGCACGGCTCCGAAGCACTCAGACGCCACCCCAAGTCTCCGAGCCCAAGCATCACACCCCTAGTCCTTCATCAAACACCACTCGACTTCCCAGGAGCATCCGAGCCAGACCGAGCCTTAGCCACAACCAAGTCTACACCAAACCAAGCCTCAGATTAGTCCAAAAAGCTGCCTTCATTGTGAGTTCCACTGGTTTTTGGAAATTTTTTTAGCCCCAACCAACACCACTGGCTCTGAGTTTGCTCCTGGGTAACTGTTTCTCTTATTTTGCCTTGTTCCTTTACAATTGTGCATTTGTTGTGAAATATGTTGGGCTCTTTGCCAGTGCATATTTGATCTTGGGAGCACCAAATCTGTTGGCATTATTGTTCAGGGGTTGTTATATTACTCGAATGAGTGTTGTTTTATTGGCATTTTGAGGGTGATTGTTTTGTTGTGATTGCTGAATTGTGATATATCTTCTCCATCTTTGACCAATATGACCACTAAAACATGAGCCCAAACAAAGAAATCCAAGTCAACCTCTACCCCACCACCAACCAAACAGAATACCAAGGCACCAATCCCTACCCCACCACCAGCCAGAAAAAGCACCACTGTCTCCAAATTTACCCCACCATCAACTGTCCCACCCCAAGACAAACATAAATCTAAACCAATCTATATCCTACAACCAGCCACAAAGAAGTCCACACCAAAATCTATCCCGCCACCAGCCAAAAAGAAATCCACACCCACTGTTGCCCCATCAATAGCCCCATAGATTCCCACTACCCCATTGCTCTTGCCTTCCCTAGTCACTATAAATTCTCCTACCCCCACCATCATTACCCCACCAGCACCTAAATCAACACCAATCTAACCCAAATCCAAAAGAGCCACCAAACCCGCATCAGCCGCACCTCCACCCAAGAAACACAAGACCTCCACTACCACCAAAGCTGCCTCCAAGCCAACACCCACTGTTGTACCGACCCCAACCACCAAGAAAACTCCTGTCCCTTCAGGTCCCGCTACGAAATTCATTTATGCTCAGACCAAGTCGCAATATGAATCCATTAAGACCAAGAAGTTGCTCCCAGAAAAAGGATTCCTACCCACCACTGTTGAGGTGCCAGCATTCATCAGTAGTGTCATTGAGCAACATAATTGGGAGGTATACTGTCAAAAACCAGAGCATGCTATCATCCCATTGGTGCAAGAGTTTTATGCTAACATAACATCCTTTGAGAATTCTGAAGTGAGCGTTAGCGGCAAGGTTGTTTCCTTTTCTGGTGAGACTATAAACTCACTATTTGGGTTGGCCAGTGTTGAGTGCGCTGTGTATAATGATATGGTCTTGGCCTCTACCCTAGACAATTTTGACAAGGCACTACATCTTGTCGCATGTCCCAGTGCTCAGTGGTGTATTTCTTCTGGTGGTGTGCGCCCTTTATTGCACACATCTATTTTTCCTAAAGTTAGAGTGTGGTTGCATTTCCTCAAATGTCGCTTGCTGCCTACCATACATGACACTACGGTGTCCAAGGAGCGGGTACATCTGTTATACTGTAAGTTGGCTGGTTTGAGTATCGATTTGGGCAAGTTGTTCTTTCCATCACAATTTTGCATTCAAGCTGGGGTGCCTTCTGCCTCCATTCAGGATGTACTCTTTGAGCACCGGGACATCGAATTCACCATCACTAGTTAGAGCCGCATGTCGAGAGGCTAGGTTAATATTCCAAAGTTATTTATTGGTTTAGGACATGATGGATGGTTATTATGAATGTGTTATGACTATGTTTTCAATGAGGCTCGGATTAGAGGACTATGCTCCGGATCGCATTGACTCAGATAGCTCGGGACACATGTAAGAGAATTGTTTGTACTCATAGAGCTATGTCGTGTGTTGTGATGTATGTGTTTCTTATAACTGTTATGCCAAACATGTGGATGTGATTGATCGGCAAGAGCCGAAAGCGGCAACGGCCAGTAGCGGCAAAAGCCAGGAGAGGCAAGAGTCGAAAGTGGCAAAAGTCGGGAGTGGCAAGAGCCGGAAGTGGCAAGGGGTCGGGATCGGCATTAAGCATGCTGAATGCAAGACGCTAGGGTGAGATCGGCAAGAGCCAAAAGCGGAAAGGGGTCGAGATCGTCATTAAGCATGTTGAATGCAAGCCTCTAGGGAGAGACCCTCTAAAGGGTGTTGTACACACCCGTTCGGTTAAGATCGCGGACCAGGTGCCTGGAAGCGCACCCTGAGCAAAGGATACCGCTGCCATGATATTGTACTGCTAAGATGTTATGCTATTGTGCTTATGTGTTGATTTATTGCTATGATGCTGTGTTTTTGTACTTATGTGCTATTATACTGCTATGATGTGATATTATTGTGTGGTCGTGTCATTGTGTATTCCAATAACAATTTATAGATTGTTTATTGCCTGGAATTAAGTATTTATTTGTTGAGATAAATTATAGTATGTTGTGCTTTGAGGTTCTCTTGCTGGGCCTCGGCTCACGGGTGCTCTGTGGTACAGGTTAGGACAAGGAGAAGATCGATCAGCCATGAATTAGAGGGCATGGAGAGGTGCGTACATGTTTGGCATACCTGGCTGCCACGGCTGGGGTATTTTGAGGAGCTAGTTATAAATGTTGTTTTTTTCGCTTAGGCTGACTGTAAAGTAACTTTTTGAGTGTAAATATGTTTCTAAATAGTTTTTTTTTTCGATCCCAATGTAACCCTTTTCATGATTTAATGGAATGACTGACCTTTTACACCAAAATCTTATTTAAACGAGTTCACAATTTAATTAACTACACTTTTTGGTATAATACCTGGATTAGCGAGCTTGTGGCACATTTTAAAATCACATGGTAATGACTTTAGGGAAGTAAGACGTTACACAGGGTATGACCAAGAAACTGAATTGATCTTTTCATTTCTTCACAGTCTTCCACAATATACTTAGAATCACTTAAACAAGAGTGGGCAATTCTCAACACATGAGATAAATACTGAGAGAAGAAGAGAAGAGAATATAGAGGCTTAGAAAATGACTTTTGTTGTAGAGAGAGTCTAAAACCCTATAGTATCAAAACTAGATCTTCTGATGATCTGTTCATCTTTTTTCAACTCTCACTTATCATTCATTTTATAGGCTCAATTAGGTGACTTTTTTAATTTAAAAAATAAATAAAATAATAGATAATACTAGCCATCAGGTCGAAATTATCATGGGCTTTAGGCCTGTGAAATTTCCAATTTAATTATAAGCTCGTTGGACTTAAAATCAATGTCAGTATTATTTTCTATTGATTAATTAATTAAATAATTATTTAAATCTTTTATCAAATTAATTATTTATAATTTGAACCTTGATTTAAACTTATTTATTAATTTAGACACCAATTTATCTTAATTAATAAATCTACCCTAAAATCTGTTTTCTTTTCTAAAACTGAACTGGTCAACTTTGATAATTCTATTTGATAATAAAATCAATTAATTGAGACTATCTAGATGATTTTATCCAAGGTACTGTGGGGACCATGGGCCTATGAAATCAAGCTCAAATAATTTATCACAAATTTAACAAATAAATTTACTAACTTATTAATTCCTCGTGACTCCACTAAAGACTAGAAATTGCACTCTTGAATTCACAGAATGCCCTATAAGCAATATAGATATGTTATTAGTTATCCATTGTTACAACCATAGTTATCACTCAATCCTCTATAGACTATCTACAATGGGATGGCACTAAAATATCGTTTTACCCCTCATTGTATTTTATCATTAAAACACTTAGTTCCTTGTAAATGATATTTCAGTAAACTAATATGAAGTACTGAAATGAGATCTCTATCATTTAGTACCTTGAACCAAACTAAAAGGAAACCATCATTTCACTTCTTCATCAGAAGCTATAGATGTTCATATCTATGATTAACACTCCGTCTCAATTATACTACCGAGTTCCCAAGAAGTATGGGCTAGTATGTAGGGTAAGTTGGTAATGAACAAGTCAAAGAACTCAAATAATACAATCAGTTAGCATGATAATTGCTCAGAATTGATATTGAATGGACCTATGGTCAACTATATGATATGACTAGAATATATAATAACGGTATGTTAACTTATCCTATCAACTGTCAATATCGGTCCAGTCCGATGTAACAAATACATCCGATCTTATCTACTTTGCTAATGTTCTGGAAAGAACATAAAACTACAATGTGTAAGTAGATCATGTCGTAGATTGGCAAGTTAGTGTAAATCCTATGCACTGACTAATCTTAGGACTAACTTATATTGAACATATAATCATATTTATATTCCACTTTGATTACGTCCATACAAATACGATTAGCTATATGCTCGGGATTTTATAGAAGTTTATATTAAACAAATAATCATGAAAATAAATCATGTGAGCAAAGTTATTGACCAGGTAAAAAATTGAAATCTATTCTTTTATTGATAATAAAAATGAAATTATAAAGAAATTGGGTTTTAATTAGGGCATAAAACCCTAACAAACTACCACTTGCACTAATTGAAACTAATGCCTTAATTCTACAAATCCATTTCCTTGATATACTTATCAAATGTAGTTTCTAGTAGTGTCTTTGTAAATGGATCAGCAAGATTTCTTCATATGCAATCTTCATAACCTTCACATCTCCCTTGCCCACATATTCTTGAATTATGTGATACTTCATTTCTATATGCTTACTCCTCTTGTAATTTCTAGGTTCTTCTGAGTTGGCTATCGTTCCTGTGTTGTCAAAAAACAACACAAGGGGTTTATCTAAACTTATTTAGCCAGACTATTTCCTTAGCTGCTATAGATGCAGCTATGTATTCATACTCCATGGTGGAATCTAACATCGTAGACTGCTTTACACTTTTCCATATCAAAGCTCCACCCCCAAGACTAAATACAATTCAATAAGTAGGCTTCTTGTTATCGACATCAGTGTGAAAGTCTGAATTGGTGTAGCCTACTGGGTTCAAAACACCACCCTTGTAGCGTCCCAAGGGTGCTTAACTGCGATCCAATGTTCCTGTAGCGCCCCAAATTTGCTAATAAGGCTTAGAGCCTTGATTCGTGTGTCGGGAGGGAAATAATTGATTTAACTATGTTAATATGTGAATTTATTGATTATGTGATTAGAAATGCATGTTTAGGTGAATTAAATATGCATGTGGGCTCGTTTTTGTTAATAGGGGCACATTTGTAATTTTGGCCTGTTGAGGGCATAAATGTGATTAATTTGTGTGAGAATTTATTGGTGTTTTAAACCGCATGCTTAGTAACCATGGGCATGTTTGTAAATTGAACCCCTTGAGGGTTTGATTTTGAGCTATGTGTGGTGTTTCCAACATGAGGAGATCCTGTCCCACGGTGTTAGCTGAGAGTCACAACTTTAGTATTTGGTATCTATTGAGATTGGTAACTACTAGTAACTTAGGGTTGGTGTTGTTACTGAAATAATATGTAAAAGGTGGCATTTTTTATCAAAGATGAAAAGATCTAGGTACCCTTAATGGTTAGCCTAGAACTATGTTAGAGGGAGGGGTAGAGTGGTCTTTGGGCATACATTAAACAACCCTTGGCTAAAGGAAATCCATACACATATAAACACTTCTCCACTCAAACTCACCTTGTTCCAAAGAACTCTAGAAAGAGAAAAGCCAAGAACAAGCTTGAGGATTTTGGTGGTTTGAGAAACTTGGGGTAGATTCAAGCTGTGGGTGTGGATTAACAACTACCAAGTCTTAGAAATTTCGAAATCTAAAAAGAGGTAGGAATTTCATTTTCTGGTTTAAGGACTTTTACTTCTTCTTGTGAGTTTTGAGTTTAAGCTTTGAAAACAAGATTTCTAGGATGAAGTTTAAGGAACACTATCTTGGGAATATGAGAGTGGAAGAATGGATTGGCATTTAAGGCAGCCTAGGGTTGAATTCCTCTCTAAAGGTAAGGATTCCTTAAAAATTTTAAAAGTGTTTCTGGTGTGGTTTACGTTTTTTAGGAATTTTAAACCATTGGGTGATTTAGAGTTTGGATGTGAGTTTGGGTTTGATTCTAATGCATATGTGTTGTTTATGTTGTTTATTTGGAGTTTTTGGTCCAATTGGAACTTGGGTACACTTGGGGAATGGTTTGGACAAGTTTTGGCTCAGGGAAAAATGGTGGAAAAACCTAGTTTTTTGGGTTCGAGTAGGAGCGCCGCGGCGCTGGGATGATCCAGGGCAGGGGGGCTTGGCTAGGTATTGTGGCTGTGCCGCAATGTTAGACCATTTTCAGGGCCTTTAATGTTGTATTTTTATGGCATAGGCCCAGGGGCTTGGGGGATGATTTCATCACCCCGTGTGGGGAAATTGGAGGTCACGAGAGTGCAAGAACAGTTCTGGGTTCAATTATAAATCAGATATTAATGAGAATGTTTTCTTTGGGTTGTCACTAGGGTACCGCTAGTGCTCGGGAGAGAGTCATTCTCGAAAGTCATGCTCGCTTGCCTAACTTCTAGCACTCGGACTATAGATAAGAAAATTTTTGTACCCGTAGAGGAGGGCACGACCCTATTGGTTGTGTTTCTGGGTGCGACCCTATTGTTTATTCTCAATATATGTGTTGATATTTGTGATTATTATTTTGTGTTATGTATGTCATTAGTGAACGACGAGTGGCCAAAAATGGCAAAGGCTGAGAATGGAATGAAGTCGGGTACGACAAGGGGTCTTGATTGGTGTTAACCACACTAAGTGCAGGCGGCTAGAGTTAAAGTCCCCTAGGGTGTTGTATCCAGCTGCTCAGTGAAAAATGCAAACCTAGGGCCTGGTAAACCACCCAGGTCATCGTAGGCCGCTATATGTTTACCCTGTTCACTGTTTTGTTGTAGATTGTGGATTGTTATGTTATATGTTATATGTTGGTTTTCTCGCTGGGCATTGGCTCACGGGTGCTCTATCGTGTAGGTAAGGGCGAGGAGCGACATGTACATGTTTGGCCTACCTGGCTGCCACGGCTAGGGTTATTTTGGGAAAATGTACTATAATGATTGCTTTTGCCGCCTAGGTCAACCATATTTATATTTTTGAGTTGTAATACATTTTCTATATAGTATTTTGGGATCCCAACTGTATAAGTTTTATGATTTCAATGAATGTCCAAATCTTTATAGTTTACGTCATTAACAAATTTTATTTTGATTTAGTCACAATCTTTACCTAAAACCTCGATTAGCGAGCTAATGGCACATTTATAACTCACATTATAACATCTCTAGGGTAGTAGGTCGTTACAGTTCCGGTCATGGGTTTGGCTGATAGTTGCTCACTACTCCCACTGCATAGCAGATATTTGGTCTAGTACATAACATAGCATACATCAGACTTCCAACTGCAGATGTGTAAGGAACTTTTGTCATTACATCTTCCTCTTCAGAAGTCTGGGGAGACTGATTTTTTGAAAGATGAATTCAATGGCAGGACGGTAGACATCCTTTCTTTGAATTTGTCATTGAGAAACATTCGTGCACTTTACCAATGTAAGCTGCTTCAGATAGAGCTAAGAGGTTCTTCCTTCTATCCCTAATGATCTGATATCTAGAACATAACTCGCTTCACCCAAATCCATCATCTGGAATAGAGTGCTCAGCCAATTCTTCACACCTAACAATTTCTTAACATTGTCTCCAATGAGTAAGATATCATCTAAATAAAGAACTAGGAATATCACTATTTGATTTGCCTTCAGTTGGTAAACACAAGGCTCATCAATATTTTGCTCAAACCCATAGGTTTTGAATATTTCATCAAACCTAAAGTTCCAGGAACGAGAAGCTTGTTTAAGTTTATAAATGGACCTATTCAACCAGCAAACTTTTCCTTCATTTCCAGTTACTTTAAATCCTTCTGGCTGATCCATATAAATGACTTCGTCAAGCTTCTCGGTTTGAAAAGTTGTCCATTTACCAAATCTCATAGTTAAGAGCGGCTGTTATGGATAGGAGGATACGAATTGACTTGAGCATGGCTACCAGACTAAAAGTTTTTTCATAGTTCACGCCTTCTCCTTGGGTATAACCCATTGCCACTAATCGAGCTTTATAAGTTTCAATCTTTCAATCAACACCACGTTTCTTCTTGTAGATCCACTTGCACCCAATGGCCCTAAAGTCACTAGGCGCTTCCACAAGATCCCATACGGAATATGAGTACATGGACTCCATTTCCTGTTTCATGGCTTCGAGCCATAGTTCCTTTTCAGGGCTAGCCATTGCCTGTTTGAAAGACAATGGATCATCATCACCATTGTCACCAACAACCATATTGGTTTCTGTTGGGAAAACTTATACAGACTCTTTATTTATTTTCATGTAGATCTAATATTAAACAAATTAATATGAGATAACCTAGAACATGTTTCTAAAATTGAATTCAAAGAGAAATAATGATAATAATACTTACATTATACGCAATGGAATAATAGTCCTTCCTCCAGTTTCTCTAACCCTTGTATCCTTTCTGTCGCCGAGTATTACCACAAAACTGAACCGATCTTCAATTTTCTTCACAGCATTCCAAAGTATCCTTAGGATCACATAGACTAGAGTGGGAAATTCTCAACACATGAGATAGAGAGAGAGAGAAGAATAGAAAAGAACAATAAGGCTTAGAAAAGGACTTATGTTTAGAGAGAATCTAAAACCTATCAGAAAACCAGTGTTTGTCTTCTCCTTTCAACTCTCACTTAACATTCCTTTTATAGACTCATTTAGTTCATTTATTTAATGAAAAAATCAATAAATAAATATCCAATTAACAACCCTAGGTTGAAATTATCAAGGGTTTTAGGCCCGTGAAATTTCCCATTTGATTATAAGTCCATTGGACTTAATATCAAGGCCTGTACTATTTTCTATTGATTTAATTAATTAAATATTTATTTAAATCCTTTATCAAATTAATTATTTATAATTTGAACCTTGATTTAAACTTATTTATTAATTTAGATATCAATTTATCTTAATTAATAAATATTCCTAATTTGTCTTTTCTTCTCTAAATTTCACAATTCTATGAAACTATCCCAAATTGACTTGGTCAACTTTGATAATTCTAATTGATAATTAAATCAATTAATTGAGACTATCTAGATGATTTTATCCAAGGTACAGTGGGGACCATGGGCTTATGAAATCAAGCTCCAATAATTTATCATAAATCTAACAAATAAATTTACTAACTTATTAATTCCTTGTGACTCCACTAAAGAGTCGGAATTGCACTCTTGAATTCATAGAACGCTCTATAAAAAATATAGATATGTTATTAATTGTCCATTGTTAAAACAATAATTGTCACTCAATCCTCTATAGACAGTCTACAATGAGATAGGACAAAAATATCATTTTACCCCTCATTGTATTTTATCCTTATTACACTTAGTTCCTTGTAAATGATATTTCAGTAAATTAATATTAATTACTGACATGAGATCTCTATCATTTAGCACCTTGAACCAACTTAAAAGGAAACCATCATTTCACTTCTTCATCAGAAGCTATAGATGTTCATATCTATGATTCACACTCCTACTCAATTATTCTACTGAGTTCCCAAGATGTAAGTATGGCCTATTCCGTAGGGTAAGTTGGTAACGAACAAGTCAAAGAACTCAAATAATACAATCAATTAGAATGCAACCTGTAACGAACCAAAATTACTAATAAGGCTTAAGGTCCTTGATTAGTGTGTCGGGAGGGCATAATTGGAGGTTAATTGAATTAATGGTGAGAAAGCATGTTTATGAGTATTGCATAAGCATGCGGGCCCTGTTTGGCTGGTAAGAGCATAGTTTTAATTTTGGCCCGTTAGGGCATAAATGTGATTATTTGTGATAAACTGTTGAGACCACATTATTATGTGGATATATGTGTTTCCAGCTTTCAGCGCGAGGCGATCCTCAGGAGCAAGTAGGGGGAAAGTCACAACGAGAACCGATACTTGACTTGGGACAAGTCAAGGGGTACTTCGTGTGTTAGGTGGTTATTTAGGTTATCGAGTTATGGAAATAAATAATTGGAGATATATTTGAGGTTAGGAAGCTTAGGTGGGAATACTGGGGAATTTTACCATTTTGCCCTCGGGGATGTTTTCGGTACCCCGAGCCTCGAGATTGACTTAATCAGTTAAGGATAGATTAGAAAAAAATCAAAAAGTGGTAGAACAAGGCCAACTGACCTTCTTCGTCTCTCTCTCTCTCTCTCACTCTCTCTTTCTCTCTTAAAGGAACCACAGAAACAAGAGGAGATTGGCTGGAAATTTAGAGAAATTGAGTTGAGACTTTGGGGATTAGCTCAGGGTTAGCTAAAGGATCTAATGAAGAGTTAAGGTAAGTTCTGAGTTTTATTTTTGGTGGTCAAATTCGGTGTATATAGCTGAGTTTTAAGTGTTTATGGGTTTTGGCATTAAAAGTTGAATTTGGGCAAAAAGCTTGGGAGTTAGCTCAGTGAGTGTTTGGAGGATGGATTCTTCAATGAAGGTAATCTCCAATTTGTGATATAGTGTTTGAATTCTGGGTTTTTCTGACTGGTTTTGGAGTTCTTGAGTTGTTGGGTTTCAAAGATTGAGATGTTGTTTAGATGAGTTTCTAGACTAGGTTTCTGTTGGGTTATGTTGTTGAAATCGTGTTAGAATGTTGGAATAATTGGATTATGTTATTGGGATAATTGTGGGTGGTTTTGAGAGAGATTCGAGTGTCAAAAAATGGTGGTATTTTTGGGTTCAAAGGGGTCGGGCCGCGACATAGTTCTTGATGAGCTGCGACCCTTTGAAGCTGAGGGATGCTAGAGAAGGAGGGCGGGCCACGGCATGGGACATGTAGGGCCGCGGCCCGTGTCTATTTCTGGGCCAGGTTGAGCTCTGTTTGGGGCCATGCCGCAGCATGGGGAGGCTTGTGCTGCGGCCCATAATGATATTTGTGTTTTTGGGTTTTTAAGCAAGGGAACCTAACCTAGGGTGCACGGGATCGATCCCACTACCGTGTTTGGTGGAATTCGATGTCCCGGAGGCTAGAACACTATTTGGAAACCTTTATACAATTATTGATGGAATCCTGTATCATGGTTGTGATTGGATATACGCTTGGGCTCGGGGAAGGATCATGCTCGGGGGTCATCTTTCTTCATCAAAGCACTTTGAATTAAAGGTAAGAAAACTGCACCTGTATATGTTGATAGGATGGGACCAAGTGTTTCCTATATTTGTATGCACTGTTATATGATTAAGATAAACCATGTGAGCATATTGGGACTAAGAGTTCCCTATAATTGTATGAATGTCGTGAGGTGGTATTATGCCATGGGGACATGTGATAAACGACCAAGAGTGTCGAAATCAATACTTGCGCACAAGGCGCGGCTCGGCCACTAGTAGCTGAGGATAGCTTAATAATCACTGAGCTCGGTTAAGCTGGCTGGAGTCGGTCAGTATAACAGTGGGCTAGGCCTAAGTGAGCCATAGACAGTGGATTAAGTAGAGGGTGCAGCCGATGGGCTTTAACCCTAGTTGTTGCTTGACTTGTATGTTGTTGTTAATTGATGTGTATGATGTGTTGAGTATCTAGAACTAGATCATTGGTTATTGTCCGATGTGCTGGCTTGAATGTATGCTATGGCTTGTTGGATAATTGATTAATGTCCTGTAAATCATTTGATTATGCTCAGTGAGTTACTTAGTTGTTAATACTGGTTGTGTTATGATGTTATGTTTTCTTGCTGGGCCTTGGCTCACGGGTGCTATGTGGTGCAGGCAAAGGCAAGGGTAAGATGGTTCAACCATGGGTTGGAGAGCTTCGGGGGCGAGGTGTACATTGTCAGCTGCTCGGCTGCCATGGTCGAGGGTTTGTACAGGGATGGAAACCTAAAACGTGTATTTTGCCATTAGAGTGGCTTGATTATTTATAAGATTTGGAAATTCTGTAATTACGTTATTTATACCTTGATTTGGGATCCCATGTACCAAACATTTATTTTAATGAAAACTATTCATTTATAACCAAAATCTTTTAATCCTAATCTGTTTGTGTCATTAGATTCACATTTTTATTTAAATGACCTGATTAACAAGTCTCACACTATTTCAAACACACAGTGTAACGGTCTTGGTTAACCAGGGCGTTACAACTTGGTATCAGAGCGTCCTAGGTTTAAGGGTTCTTGAAGATAGGCTGGACATGTACACTCGCCGCTAAAGACAAGCTCGACTTAGGGTTCTGTAATTGAATATATGAGACTATATGTTTAAGTTCTTGATTGAAATATCAACGTATTATGTTGCATGACTATAGGGAGCATGAGAAACTGATAGGGCTTGGCCCTTGACTATTGTGTGATGAGATTGAGGCGTGTGGATTAGCATTGTTATTGCATGTGAATGAATATTTGGATAATGGCTTGCATATCAATTGTATGTGGTTGACAGCCTGAATTGAATTTATAACTTATGCCTGTTTGTGGCTTGTAGGAAGCATGATAGAGTGTGAATATATATGGTAGTAATAAATTTTGTTGCTAAGTGCGTAGAATTGTGGATTATTCTTTATGTGTGCATGGATATTGTGGTTATTTGGACCTGGTTGTGGTTTGCTTCGGAGTGTTAACCTCAGGGCTGAGGAGTTTAGTCAACAGTGGCAGATGAATTCAAATTGTTTGCATCCAAAATGGTTAAGTAGACCTGGCATTGTATTACAGGGGTTGCAGATGTTAGTCGGGGTTGGAAACCTCCATCTGCCCTTGAAAGTCGCAGAGATGTTCGCTAGCATTTGAGTAAACGGTATGGTTTAACAGCTGAGGCTAAATGGTAGAATAACAGACTCCTTTGGAAATGAGCTACTTTGTATATTTTCACAATAAGGTTATCGGTGTTGGTTTAATATAATGATAAGACAGATAAAGAGTACTAAATGGAAGGCCTAAAAGTTGTTGTCCTCTGGTTTGAGGAGGAAAGTTTGGGTTTACCTAAGTGTGGGTCAGTGGATAGGCAAACCTAATTCCATCCTTGGTTTTATGACGACAAGAGGTCATAAATAAGGATGCCAGGAAATGGTATTCAAACTGAGATATTGGCATGATGGGTTGGAAAGAACTCATATGGGGATTTGATAAAAGAGGTTAAAAGGATATAGTTTGAGCTGTGGAGACTAATAGTGTAACGCCCTGGATAGCCAAGACCCTTACACTGTGTGTTTATAAAGTGCCAGACTTGCGAATCAAGTCTTATAATTGAAAGCGTGTCATCGAAACTGTAAAGGAACTAGGGTTAAAAATGTTTTGGTCTCAAAAGCTACATTTTCATTAAGGAGCATTTCTTGTTTACACGGGATCCCGAAAATATAAGTTTAAAGATCGTTTACAAAAGTCATAGGGTTTAGATACAATAACAAGCCATACTAAGGCAAAACAAACAGTTAAGCAATCCCTGTCCTGATCCACTCCTCGACCATGGTGATCGAACAGCCGTCTATGTACATTCAACCCCACAGCTCTCCACCTCAGGATTGGTCTAACTTACCCTTACCTTTACCTGCACCACGTAGCACCCGTGAGCCAAGGCCCAGCAAGAAAACACAACAACAGTGCATAAGAAATCAACACACAAGTCAACATCTCATACTACATCACATGATCTCAACCATATAATCATTCAGTATAATCAAGTAATCAACATACTAAACATATCAACTCATATCATATATCAGACCACAAGTGATAACTAGGGCTAGCGCTCTCAGGCTGCTCCCTCCGTTATCCCACTGACTTCGGCCCGCTTAAACCGAGCTCAGTGAATATTAAGCTGTCCTCGGCTACCAGTGGCCAAGCCGCGCCCTGTGCGCAAATATTATGTACGGCACTCTTAGGCCACTTTCACATGTCCCATGGCATAATACCATCATTGACACTAGACAAATATCGGGAGCACTTAGTTCCATTACAAACATATAATCGGGTGCATTTTTCTTACCTTTCGATATGCTAGCTTTGATCACTTGACTCCTTGAGCACGATCCCCCTCGAGCCCTAGCGCTTATCTAAACACAACCATAGGCCAAAGTCATCATCAAACCTCAAGTCCAAAACCTAGCCTCGGGGCTAATCCCGAGCCCTCGAGAAGTCCTTGTTCCACCAAACAAGGTGGTGGAAACAAACCCCAATCCCTTGGTCAAAAACCCTTGCAAATAACCCTAAACTCCTCTTCCGAAGGTAGGGTAGCGCTACATCGCTCATGGGAGGGTACTACAGCACTACAAATAGAAGCAAAATCCCCTCAGCAAGCTTGGCCTAGCGCTGTAGCGCTAGTCACTGACAGGCCAACTCCGAGTTTTCCCTTCCTGTTATTTCCTCGAACCAACCTCAACCGAAACTCTTCCAAATCTTTCCCAACCTCAAAAACAACCTTATGACCATACTCCACTCATCCCAAGCACCCCAAATACCTAGAACTCAAGCAGATGCATCCCCAAACTCAAAATTCACCATAGCCACTTCTAGACATTAAAACTCAGCAGAAACCAATTGAACATCAAAGTTAGAGCTTAGAATTTATACCTTTGATGGAACTTCGACCCCAAGTTGTCTCTAGACCTCCTTGACTTGCTTCTCCTCAACCCTTGGCTCCTACTTCCCTAGAATTCCTCATCAACACATCTTAGATATCTTTGCTAAATACAAAAACCAGAACTGAAGGAACTTACAAAATTTTACCTCAAGTGTTGATGACCTCATGCTAAACCTCTGCGAATTCCTCAAACCTAGCTTAGGATCCTTCATGTTCAGTATATCCCAGCTCTCCTCTGCGCTTTACTCCAAGAAAATCCCAGAAAAGTGGTGAGAGAACCACAAACCGTCCCAAGAGAGTGCAACTCTGTTTTTCCCTTCCTTTTCCCTTTTCTTTCTTTTTCCTTCTTTTCTCTCTTTTAGACTTCTATAACTTTCTACAATTCCCACTAACATAAAGCCTCAGCATTTCTATCCCTTACATGCCAAATGACTTTAATGCCCTCCCCTTTATTTCTAATCCTTTAGTCCACTTAAGGGCATTCTAGTCATTTTACCCAATTCCCGCTAACTCCTCGAGTGTCTCTAATATTTCCCGCTTAACTCCCGATACCTAATTAATCACCAATAATATTCCTCAATGTCAGGACAGACTCTAGTATATTCACTAAATTCCCATTTATACCCCTGAGCTCACCCCGAGCCGGGTATAAATCCCCACCATGAATTTTTCGCTACTTTGCTCACTAGGATCGTCTCGAGTCACAGATCACAGATACATCCACATAATAATGTGGTCTCGACAATTATCACATATACCAAAGCAGTTATGCCCATAATGGCTAAAATTACGATTATGCCCTTCTAACCTAATCTGGGCCTACATGCATACTAATACACATAGTCATGCATCTCAAATATTCAAATAGTCATATAACATGCTTTAAATCACAATCATGCATCTTAATCATTAAAGTCACACATAATTCCCATTATGCCCTCCAGGCACACTAATCAAGGCCCTTAAGCCTTATTAGCAAATTTGGGTCGTTACAACTATCCCCTCCTAATGAGAATTTCGTCCTAGAAATTTACCTGAACAACTCGGGTTACTGATCCCGCATCACCGTCTCAAGCTCCCAGGTCGCCTCCTCGACCTTACTATTCCTCCACCGCACTTTAACCAGAGGAATCATCTTATTCCGCAATACTTTATCTTTCCGATCCAAGATCTAAACTGGTTGCTCCTCATAAGCGAAAGCTGCCTGTAACTCCAAATCTTCATACCTCAACACATGAGTCACTTCTGAGACATACTTCCGAAGCATGGAGACATGGAACACATCATGATCTCCAGACAATGATGGCGGGAAAGCTAACCTGTAAGCCACCTGACCAACCCTTTCCAGGATCTCGAATGGTCCAATAAATCTAGGGCTTAGCTTGCCCTTCTTTCCAAACCTCCTCACCCCTCGCAATGGTGAAACTCGGAGAAAGACATGATCCCCAACTTGAAACTCCACATCCCTACGCTTAGGATCAGCGTAGCTTTTCTGTCTACTCTGAGATGCGAGCATCCTAGCCCGGATCTTCTCTATGGCCTCACTTGTCTTCTGAACCATATCTGGCCCCAAATATCTCCTCTCACATATCTCATCCCAATGAATGCGTGATCTACACTTCCTCCCATATAACATCTCATAGGGAGCCACTCCAATCGTTGACTGATAACTATTGTTATACGAAAATTCAATCAACGAAAGATACTTACTCCATGAACCCTCAAAATCAATTACACATGCCCTGAGCATATCCTCCAATACCTGCATCGTCCTCTCAGACTGTCTATCAGTCAGAGGACGAAAGGTTGTACTGAACTTCAACTGAGTCCCCAAAGCCTTCTGCAAACCACCCCAAAACTTGAAAGGGAAAATAGGATCCCAGTCTAACACTATAGACTAAGGAACCCCATGGAGACGTACGATCTCCCTCACATATAACTCAGCATACTGATCCACAGTATATGTTGACCTCACTGGAAGAAAATGGGCTGACTTGGTGTATCTATCCACTATCACCCTCACCGAGTCATGAAGTCCTACTGTCCTGGGTAAACCTCCCACAAAATCCGTGGTAATGTCCTCCCATTTCCATTCAGGAATACCCAAAGGCTGAAGCAACCCTGCTGGTCACTGATGCTCAGCTTTCACCTGCTGACAGGTTAAGCATCTGGCAACGTACTCTACCACATCCTTCTTCATCATGGGTCACCAATACAAAGTTCGTAGATCCTGATACATCTTCGTGGTACCCGGATGAAGTGAGTACGACGTCGTATGAGACTCATCTAGTATCTCTCGTCTGATCCCCTCATCAGCTGGAACACAAATCCACCCCTGATACCGAAGTAAACCAACCTCAGAAACAGAATAGTCCTTCGCTACTCCCGCTAAGACATCCTCTCTAACCCTCTGTAACTGAGCATCTGCCAACTGCCTTTCTCTGATCCGTTCTAGCAGGGTCGACTACAGAGTAATATTAGCCAACCGGCCTACCACCAACTCTATCCCTGCTCTAACCATCTCATCAGCTAACTTCCTTGAGATCTGAACAGAGCTATACAACTGACGTGGACCTTTGCGGCTCAATGCATCTGCCACCACATTGGCTTTCCCCGGATGGTAGAGAATATCACAATCATAATCCTTTACCAACTCTAGCCAACGCCTCTATCTCATGTTCAGGTCCTTCTGTGTAAAGAAGTACTTTAGGCTCTTATGGTCAGTGTACACCTCGCACTTCTCCCCATACAAATAATGCCGCCAAATATTCAGTGTGAATACCAACACTGCTAACTCCAAATCATGAGTTGGATACCACTGCTCAAACTCCTTCAGCTGTCGTGAGGCATAAGCTATGAACTTCTCATTCTGCATCAACACACAGCCTAAGCCCAACCTCGATGCATCATAGTAAACAACAAACTTCCCTTCCCCCAAAGGAAGACTCAACACTGGCACTGTAATAAGTCGTCGCTTCAACTCCTAGAAACTGTCTTCACACTTGTCCGACCAGATAAACTTCAGATTCTTCCGTGTCAATTCTGTCATTGGTGCTGCTATCTTCGAGAAGCCCTCTACAAACCGTCTATAGTAACCTGCCAACCCAAGAAAACTCCGCACCTCAGAGGCGTTCCTTGGTCTTGGCCAATCCCTAACCGCCTCTATCTTAGATGGATCCACCTTAATCCCATCTGCACCTATGATATGTCTAAGGAATGTCACTTCAGGTAACCAGAACTCACACTTCTTAAACTTAGCGTACAACTGATGCTCCCTAAACCTCTGAAGAACCTGTCTAAGATGAAACTTGTGCTCTGCCTCTGACCTAGAATACACCAAGATGTTGTCGATGAAGACAATAACGAACTGATCTAGGAAATCCTTGAATACTCTATTCATCAGATCCATAAAGGCTGCTGGGGCATTGGTCAAACCAAAAGACATGACCAAGAACTCATAGTGCCCATACCGCGTTTGGAAGGCCGTCTTAGGTAAGTCCTCATCCTTGATCCCCAGCTAGTGATAACCAGATCGCAGATCAATCTTTGAGAACACCGTCTTACCCTGCAGCTGATCGAATAAGTCATCAATTCTTGGTAGGGGTTACTTATTCTTAATAGTTAACTTGTTCAATTCTCGATAGTCAATACATATCCTTAGAGTCTCGTCCTTCTTCTTAACAAACAAAAATGGAGCACCCCATGGCGAGTAACTAGGCCTGATGAACCCCAAATCTAGAAGCTCCTGCATCTGTATATTTAATTCTTTTAGTTCCGCCGGTGCCATTCTATATGGTGCCTTTGACACTGGCTCTGTCCCTGGTGCTAACTCAATAATGAACTAAATCTCTCTACGCGGCGGTAACCCCAGAAAATCCTCAGGAAACACATCCAAGAATTCACAAAACAATTTGGTCTCCTCCGGTCCTACCAGTGAAACTCCGGTGGTATCCACCACACTAGCTAGAAAGCCCATACATCTACCCTGTAGCAAATCTCTGGCTCTCAATGCAGATATCATGGGTACGCAGGGTCCATGCACCGCTCCCACAAAAACAAAGGGATGCTTGCCCTCTGGCTCAAAAGTTACCATCTTCTTCCTACAGTCAATGGTAGCTCCATACCTAACCAGCCAATCCATACCTAAAATCATATCAAAGTCCTCCATACTCAACTCAATCAAGTCTACTGATAACTCCCTACCATCAACTATCACTGGTAGTGCTCTAATCCACCTCCTAGATACTACCAGTTCTCCTGTGGGCAATATAGTCCCCAACCTTGAAGTACTATACTCACTAGGTGTATACAGTCTATCAATCACCTTATCAGATACAAATGAATGTGTAGCACCAGAATCAATCAACACAATAAAAGGAATGACAGCACTAGAAAGCTGACATGTCACTACCGAGGGACTAGCCTCAGCCTCCGCCTGTGTCAGGGTGAACACTCGAGCTGGAGTCATGCTGTCCACCTTTCCTGCCTCTCCCTTCTTCACTGTCGGGCAATCCTTCCTGACGTGTCCCACCACCCCGCACACGTAGCAGGCCTTAGCCCGACACTCGTCTGGATGGCATCTCTTGCACCTCGTGCACTCTGGATAAGTCCTCCATGAATCACTGCCTCCTTGACGGCCACCCTTTGTACCCCGTCCTCTCCTATCAGGACCAGGAGCATCAGGAGTCTTCCTCTTCAAATCACTGGGGCCTCCGCCCCTACCAGAACCAGAATATGGAGGCACCGCCCTGCGGCCCTCCCTTCTCGCAGCACTCTCCCTCCATATCTTATTCTCCGCTTCCTCTGCGGTAAGAGCCTTCTCCATAGCCTGGGCATAAGTTGTCCCTCCAGGAACTATGGTAATTCTTACATCTTGGGCTATCATAGCATTCAACCCTCTGATAAATCTGTCTTGCCTAGCTGCATCAGTAGGCACAAGATCTGGTGCGAACTTCGCAAGTCTATCGAACTTCAGGGAATATTCTGTAACTGTCATACCGCCCTGAACCAGCCCCACAAACTCATTCACTTTCGCTACCCTGACGACAACATTATAATACTTCTGATTAAACAAGTCCTTAAACCCTTCCCAAGTCAATACAGAAACATCTCTGGTCTGTGATGCCACCTCCCACCAGATTCGGGCATCCTCCTTCAACATGTAAGTGGCATAGGCCACACTGTCATGTCCTTCTACCCTCATAAAATCAAGTATGGTGGTGATCATAGTCATCCACTGCTCATCCTTCAATGGATCTGGTCCTCCCTCAAAGATCGAGGGCTGTTGCTTCCTGAACCGCTCATACAACGGTTCCCACTTGTTCCCAACCTCAACTGGCTATACCACAGGTACCATTGCCGGTGGCACAACAGGGGAAACACTCCCAGATGGAACCTACTGCAGAATTCAAATCTGTTCATCTTGGCTCTGAAGTCGGGCCTGCATATCTGCCATTAACTGCTGCCAGTTCTCAGGGACTGGCGGAGGAGTCGGGCCCCGATCATCATCTCTAGCCCCAGACCTGCCGGCTAGTCGTGTGGATTTTCTTGAACGCATAACTATTCAAGTCAATCTGCAATCAATGATTCGGTAATTAGGCTATGATGACAGGGTAATAATCCTTTCATAATCCATCACTGGAACTCCAAATATTCATTCACATGCACAACTGTGCTAATAAGCATGCCTTAATAACACCATACAATAGTCAAGGGCCAGGCCCTATCAGTATCTCATGCTCCCTACTCATTAGTCAGATATCAACAATCATATCTCCCTTAAATCATTTAAGCACATAATCATGTATACACAATTACCAGACCCTGAGTTGAGCTTGTCTCTCGCGGCGAATGTACATATCCAGCCAGTCTTCAGGACCCATAAACCTAGAATGCTTTGATACCAAGTTGTAACGCCCTGGATAGCCAAGACCGTTACACTGTGTGTTTATAAAGTGCCAGACTTGCTAATCAAGTCTTTTAATTGAAAGCGTGTCATCGAAATTGTAAAGGAACAAGGGTTACAAATGTTTTGGTCTCAAAAGCTACATTTTCATTAAGGAGCATTTCTTGTTTACACGAGATCCCGAAAATATAAGTTTAAAGATCGTTTACAAAAGTCATAGGGTTTAGATACAATAACAAGCCATACTAAGGCAAAACAAACAGTTAAGCAATCCCTGTTCTGATCCACTCCTCGACCATGGTGATCGAACAGCCGTCTATGTACATTCAACCCCGCAGCTCTCCACCTCAGGATTGATCCAACTTGCCCTTGCCTTTACCTGCACCACGTAGCACCCGTGAGATAAGGCCCAGCAAGAAAACACAACAACAGAGCATAAGCAATCAACACACAAGTCAACATCTCATACTACATCACATGATCTCAACCATATAATCATTCAGTATAATCAAGTAATCAACATACTAAACATATCAACTCATATCATATATCAGATCACAAGTGATAACTAGGGCTAGCGCTCTCAGGCTACTCCCTCCATTATCCCACTGACTCCGGCCCGCTTAAACCGAGCTCAGTGAATATTAAGCTGTCCTCGGCTACCAGTGGCCAAGCCGCGCCCTGTGCGCAAATATTATGTACGGCACTCTTTGGCCGCTTTCACATGTCCCATGGCATAATACCATCATTAACACGATACAAATATCGGGAGCACTTAGTCCCATTACAAACATATAACCGAGTGCAGTTTTCTTACGTTTCGATACGCTACCTTTGATCACTCGACTCCTTGAGCACGATCACCCTCGAGCCCTAGCGCTTACCTAAACACAACCATAGGCCAAAGTCATCATCAAACCTCAAGTCCAAAACATAGCCTCGGGGCTAATCCCGAGCCCCTGGGAAGTCCTAGTTCCACCAAACAAGGTGGTGGAAACAAACCCCAAACCCTTGGTCAAAAACCCTTGCAAATAACCCTAAAATCATATTCAGAAGGCAGGGTAGTGCTACAGCGCTCATGGGAGGGCACTACAGTGCTACAAACAGAAGCAAAATCCCCTCAGAAAACTTGGCCTAGCGCTACAGCGCCCAAAGGCTAGCGCTGTAGCGCTAGTCACAGACAGGCCAACTCCGAGTTTTCCCTTCCTGCGATTTCCTCGAACCAATCTCAAAAACAACCGTATGACCATACTCCACTCATTCCAAGCACCCCAAATACCTAGAACTCAAGCACATGCATCCCAAAACTCAAAATTCACCATAGCCACTTCTAGACATTAAAACTCAGCAGAAACCAGTTGAACATCAAAGTTAGAGCTTAGAATTTATACCTTTGATGGAACTTCGACCCCAAGTTGTCTCTAGACCTCCTCGACTTGCTTCTCGTCAACCCTTGGCTCCTACTTCCCTAGAATTCCCTATCAACACAGTTTAGATATCTTTGCTAAATACCAAAACTAGAACTGAAGGAACTTACAGAATTTTACCTCAAGTGTTGATGACCTCTTGCTAAACCTCTGCCAATTCCTGAAACCTAGCTTAGGATCCTTCATGTTCAGTATATCCCAGCTCTCCTCTGAGCTTTACTCCAAGAAAATCCCAGAAAAGTGGTGAGAGAACCACAAACCGTCCCAAGAGAGTGCAACTCTGTTTTTCCCTTCCTTTTCTCTTTTCTTTCTTTTTCCTTCTTTTCTCTCTTTCAGACTTCTATAACTTTCTACAATTCCCAATAACATAAAGCCTCAGCATATCTATCCCTTACATGCCAAATGACCTTAATGCCCTCCCCTTTATTTCTAATCCTTTAGTCCACTTAAGGGCATTCTAGTCATTTTACCCAATTCCCGATAACTCCTCGAGTGTCTCTAATATTTCCCGCTTAACTCCCGATACCTAATTTGTAACGCCCTACTACCATAGAGCCGTTACTAAGTGAGTTTAAAACACAGCTGTGCAACTAACTGACTCTACGACGTTTTCAAAGACCAAAGTGTGACTAAACGGAAGTTAAGGCTGTAATCTTTGAAAATACTTAGTTTCATTAAAAACTTTAAGTATCAACATCTGGTATCCCAAAAATAAGGTTTACAAAATACTTACAATCTCAAAAATAGATTTACACTTGATTCACTATCAAAAGAATAAGTCAATACAGCCATATTCAAAATGCCCCCAACCAAAGCAGTCGGGCAGGCCAAACATGTACGCACTGCCCCTACGCTCTCCATACTCATGGCTGGTTGACTGACCCCTTGCTTTTACCTGCAACACAGAGCACTCGTGAGGTGAAGCCCAGCAAGAAAACTCACACAGTATATAACATATGCATATAATATAGTTAACATATAATCCACTGATAAACAAGAAAACCATCAGACTGAACAAACACGGCCATGCCGCCCTAGAGGCCTTACCAAAGCCTGGGATCTCGGTCCTTACCGTAAGGATAACTCATGTATCCATTGGGTCCCACCCTGAATATAAGCACCCCATGTGCTAGGTGTTACTTCTGGCCCCACGGCCGTTCTTAGCCTTCGCCGCTCTCGGCCTTAGCCGTTCGTTTCATTATAATCACACATATAGTACATCTCGAAATAATCATTCAATCATATAATAATTCATTTAAGGTTATACATTAGCACGTAATACAATCTAGGGCCATGCCCTGCAATAACACTATGGGCCCATTCCCTGTTCTCGGGTGCTACAGTTTTCTTACCTGTATCCCGAGCTTTCCGATGCACCAAGGTCACAAGCACGGTCCTCTAGCACGAGCCTTTCCGAAATCCTAGTCACAACACACATAAAACACTTTTAATACTAACCAAACCCAAAACCACTTCTCGGGACCAATCCCGTACCCTCGGGACCTCTAATTCCTTAAAACAATACATTGGAACCATCCCTCGCGTCTCGGGGAAAAAGCCCTAAAAACCCAAAGTTTTGGCTGCCAAAATGGCCTAGGGCCGCGGCACTCCCCTCAAGATCCGCAGCGCCCAGCGACTAGGCAATTTCCTGAAGCATCCTCGTGCAGCGGCGCCCAAGAACAGGGCCGCGATGCTCCTTCGCGAACCCAGATTTCTGGGCTTTCTCTTGCGTTTTTCCCGAGCTACAACCTCCCCAAATCATCCCAAACAAATTCCTGAACCCCAAGATCAATTTAACACTTCATATGAACCATCTAACAACCCATAAACACTAGTATCAAGATCAAAACACCATCCCACCCAAAGATCCACCCTTTGATTTCTAATTTCAGCAACTCAACCCAAAACTTTAAAAACTTAAGTCATGCTTTAGATTTCTCAAATCAAAACAGAAACAAATCTTAAATGTGCATAAAATCCTTACCTCAAGTGGAGAATTCACCCAAAAGCTTCCTTGATCTCCTCTTAAACTCCCACTTCAGCCCCTTCTACTCTTCTTCTTCTTTTTCTTCTTCTTGCCCTAGCTTTTTCTTTCTTCTAGTTTTTCTTCTCTTCAATTTTTATCAAAACCATCAAATGACCCAATGCCCAAACCGTGTACCCCAATATCCCAGCTGAAAATTGTCTAAATCCCTTGCCAAATGACCACTTTACCCCTTCCTAATAATCCTTCCTAACTAAACCTTCAAGGGCACTCAAGTCCTTTCACTTCTATTCAATTCTACCATTTTCCATCTAAAACTTGTTACTCAAAGCAGTTACAAATGGTTACACAGGTTACTCAATCACCAATAACTATAACCATTAGTTCTCAATTCAACTTACGAAATTCCTAAAGTACCCCTAGGCTTCTTCTGAGCCGGGTACAAATCCCGTTGTGACTTTTAGACTAACTAGCTCACTAGGACCGTCTCGACGTGTGCATCACAATAAAAACTCCACACTCACGTGGTACAAATCACATAATACAATTATCATATTTATGCCCTCAACGGGCTAAAATTACCAGTTTACCCCCAACATACAAACGGGGCCCACATGCATCTATATACCACCTAAACATGCATTACTAATCACATAATCATTCAAATTCATATATTATCATGTAAATTCATTTATTGCCCTCCAGGCACGCTAAACAAGGTCTTAAACCTTATTAGCAACTTGGGGTGTCAGGACAGACTCCAGTATATTCACTAAATTCGCATTTATACCCGTGAGCTCACCCCGAGCCTTGTATAAATCCCCACCATGACTTTTTCGCTACTTTGCTCACTAGGATCGTCTCGAGTCACAGATCACAGATACATCCACATAATAATTTGGTCTCGACAATTATCACATATACCAAAGCAGTTATGCCCATAATGGACAAAATTACAATTATGCCCTTCTAACCTAATCAGGGCCTACATGCATACTAATACACATAGTCATGCATCTCAAATATTCAAATAGTCATATAACATGATTTAAATCATAATCATGCATCTTAATCATTAAAGTCACACATAATTCCAATTATGCTCTCCAGACACACTAATCAAGGCCCTTAAGCCTTATTAGGAAATTTGGGTCGTTACAAATAGGCTTATAAGCTTGGTTTGGAATGATACGGTGATGACAATGTGTGTCAATGAGTTTGTGAGTTTGGTAATTCATTTTGGGAAATTGGTACAGGCGGGTGTAGCTGGAAATGATGATCTATGTAAGGATTAAACTCTGGAATGGTCCAGGGCGTAGGGCCGCTCCAATGTATGAGATCTTCGTCTGTATTTTGACATCAGAGAGGGCCATGTTATTTAAGATCTGTGGAATGAGATATAGAGCAGAATTCCATAGGGCAAGGGATGCAAAAGACAGTACTTCCATCGGTAGAATTCAGTAAGGGCGGATTCCTGGTTATCAAGGTAGAAATACCCTAGACTATGCTATGGCACCTGGTTTTGATGGGAAAGGGTATGATTTACAAGATATTTGTCAAGACAGTGATGGGAACCAGTGAGGTTATTTAGTATGCACCTGAGGCAGGAAACGCCACCTGGAAGGATGCCAGGTGAAATAATTTGCTATGTTAGGATGTATTTCCCATGGTCAGGGAATGGAAAGCTGGAATGACTTGTTACATTCGAAGCCCGAGGCTAGTTCCTCGAAGATGATTAATTGACTGGACAATTCACGTTTATGGTTATATAATGAGCTGGAAGAGTTCGGGGTTGAGAATGTCCCAAGAGATGTTCAGTCATAGAGAATGTGCCTCATGGGTACTGTGCGAGAGGCTGAGGATATTAGTATTAGTTGAGGAGGAATTGGAAACTTCTGGAAGAGGAACTGGGATACAAGTAATAAAGGAGTTCGTAGTAAGGGTTAAATTGTTAAGAGACGACCATGGATTGTAGGGGATATCACTTGGAGTACATTAATTGGGCTGAATGGGAACTAAGTTGACCAGTAAGGATTCAAGTGGGTAAACAAGGAAAGATTGGGTATGCTTCAGGGTCGGGCTACAGGAAGGTTCGGTATCAGGAACATTGGGGAAGATGGTAGGGGTTTGACAGAAAGAATTACTGAAGCAGTCGAAGAAGTTTGACTTCGGATTTGACAGAGCATCATATTGTGGGAATTGTCGGCATCGTCTGTTAAGGATGAAGAGTTTTAAATGCCCGGTTATAAGACAGGACCATGTCTCTAGGAATTGATCTATGATCTGGTTATTACCAGCTGGAGATCAAGGAAAGAAACATTTCAGGAATTACTACTTGCACCGAGTAGGGTGTAATGAACGGGTAACAAAGGTTCTTAATTGACTCAAGCTTTAGCAACACAGGTAAGTTCTTTAAGCAGGAAATATAAGCAAGGTATGGACAAGTCTCCGTCAGGTTTATTGGCAGTATGTTGGACTACTCTTCAGTCAGAAGTGGAAAGTGAATGACTACTACGATGATGATGTTAGTACTAAGGAAGCAGGGTCACAGGTAAGGCTCCATGAAGTGTCAGTTTGATCTCGCCAGAGGTGTTCAGAATAGTGCTACAAGAAGAAGAGGGGACAGGTATGAAGAGATTTGATCTGAAGCCACAAAGAAGCTACTGAAGAACGTCTGAAGGACAGGAAGCACAACAAGACTGGCAAACGCATCATCTACCACATAAGTATCTTCACAGACAGCTACACCAGAGGTTAGAGGAGCAGTAAAACTTGAAGTTAGATTGAATGGGTAGTGTCAGATCAGAAGTTCTAAAGACAGATTAAGAATTGATTAGGGCTTGGAGAAGTAGGAATATGTGTGTTATGGTTGGGTATAGAAGGGTAGCATAAAGGACCTTAATCTTGATAAAGATATGAAACTGTGAGGGATGCATCACAGGTTGGGGCACGCCCACGCTCAGATTGATGAGAGGATGGATCGAGCCTCGCAGGAGGTAAAAGAATAGGAACATGGTCAATATACATGGAACGATAAGTAGGCAGTGTATTCCTAGCGTAAGGTACTTGAGCGTTTGGTCATTTGTAAGAAAGGTAACCTTGAGGCCAAGATTTAGTTAGATGTAGTGGATGGATGGTTGGTGTAAGAAATTCGCGACTGTACAAGGAGAAGAGGAAATTGGAGGCGGATCTCTTACATGGGAGGTGTGTGTCAATTTAAAGGAATGCCACAGATTATAATGGAGTGGACAAGGTAATGATTGAGATTGGTATAGCCCTAGTGTGTGGTGATGAACAGGTACGTATTCCTTTGGACAATGGAATCCAAAGTGATGGTTTTGGTTGAAACAGGGAAGAACCCTGCCAAGGTATTACGAGTTAAGGTGCCAAGATCGGATGAATGATCCGATGAGAATTTCGCATGGAGATGGGAATTCTAAATGGATATCGTTCCACCTCCTAGGGTATGTTGTACCGAGAAGTTTGAGCGGGTGACAGAATTTAGTGTGCTTGAATATTGGAAGGTAAAGTGATATGGTGGTGGGTCATAGGAATGAACCACATTCGACTATAAGTAAGGTAATGGGGCAGGGCATTGATAATGCTAAGTTAAGACCCTATAGCTTTCCAAGTTTTAGAGAGGAATTAGAGAACGAAGAGAACAGAGTGGGAACCTAGTATTATTGATTGATTGCAGATGAATAGCAATCTGAGGGCTTAACAGTTATGTTCAAGGATTAGGCGTTGAGTGTGTAAACATTTAGGATATTAAAGAAAGTGTAATCATTGATAAGGTAGTCACGATGATGAATGCTGAAGTATAGCTAAGATGACACGACATAGGACTTGATCAGATACAAAGCAAGGAGTGCAATGCAGAGTAGAGAAGTGAAAGATAGTAGTTACTAATGGTTCAGAATTGGTTTAAGGAAAATTAAAGAGGTTGCGAGAATTCTTGAGGCAAGAGTGCCTGCCCATCTGAAAAGACATAAGAACTTGTAAAGTGTTAACTTTGGAATACAAAGTTCTAGGATGGGAGATTTGTATCTCTCTAAGTAAGATCAGACAAGGAAAGGTATGTGATTTAGGGAAATAAAAGGGAGTTCTGACTCCCGATTCAACAGGAATTCTGAGGTTGTACCAATGGTTAGGCCGAGGGCCTATAAGCTGATCTCAGGCTGGTAGGGGTGATGACTCATAAGTATTTTTGGTAGCGAGAATAAGTCAATGAAGCAATCGTTGTGAACTAAACAGACTCTGGAGCTTCTGCAGATCTGTTGTGCAAGCAAAAGTTAAAGAAAGTATGGTTATCGAATAAGATCCTGCGGAACAAGATTGTTACTCATGCTTGAGTGTTATCAAAGATTAAGAGTAAAGGCGTTTGACCTTGGGAATTATAGTCAGAGGTATGAGGTTTACTATCTGAAATGTTCGAGTAAATATTGAGGACGAAATTATTATAAGGAGGGGATAGTTGTAACGACCCAAAATTACTAATAAGGCTTAAGGGCCTTGATTAGTGTGTCGGGAGGGCATAATTGGAGGTTAAGTGAAATAATGGTGAGAAATCATGTTTATGAGTATTGAATAAGAATGCGGGCCCTGTTTGGCTGGTAAGAGCATAGTTGTAATTTTGGCCCGTTAGGGCATAAATGTGATTATTTGAGATAAACTATTGAGACCACTTTATTATGTGGATATATGTGTTTCAAGCTTTTGGCGTGAGGCGATCCTCGGGAGCAAGTAGCGGGAAAGTCACAACAGGACCCGATACTTGACTTGGAACAAGTCAAGGGGTACTTCGGGTATTAGGTGGTTATTTGGGTTATCGGGTTATGGAAATAAATAATTGGAGATATATTTGAGGTTAGGAAACTTAGGTGGGAATACTGGGGAATTTTACCATTTTGCCCTCAGGGACATTTTCGGTACCCCAAACCTCAGGATTGATTAATCAATTAAGGATAGATTAGACAAAACTTTGAAAGTGGTAGAACAAGGCCAACCGACACTACAAGAAAAAATAGTATTCTTAACACTTAAAAACTGCTAACCGGGACTATTGATAACACTTCTGAAAATGCTAACATAGCCCCTGTTATTAAAAGTCCAGTCTTTTCTATAACAGTTTTTGAATGTTATGTTCGGTGTTATCTTAAACTATTCAATAACACATTTTTAGGTGCTATAATATTCAAATAATAACATTTAGATAGAGTTTTTGGTTATAAATTTGAAGTTTAATCTTGTACTTTTTTCATAACACTTTTCAACTGTTACATTTGATTATTTTGATAACATTTTTAGTTTGTTATATTATATAAACCATAACGATTTTTTACGCTTATAATATGTTTTTAAATCATAACATATAGTAATAAAATTATAAATTTTATTTTGATAAGTATACTTATATGGTTTTTTTTAATTAAAAGATTTTCATTATTGTATAAAAAAAATTCAAAATTAATCATAAAATGTAATTCTCAATAGATTGATAAACCATACGTATTACATTAAACAATAACTAATTCAAACCATGAATGTGTCTACTTCATGAGATCTTAGTTCTAACTTAAGTTTGAAAGCATAACATAATAAAGTTTTATAATCTTGAACAATTTTTACTTCAAAAATGAAAAATAGAAACATTACAAGATACACAAAAGTAAACCATGCGTGAAACTTGCTCCATCCTTCAATTCATCATCCTTTGTGCACTTGCTCCATATCTCTCTTCAACAACCTTATCCATTTCCAAATTTAGTCTAAAGCTCTTCCTCTTTTCATTGAGGAGTTTAACTAATTTTCCAGTAGGTATGTGTTTTGGCCTCTTTCCTTTTGTAGATGGAGGTGACTTATCTTGTACTTGGCAAACTCTTTGACTGGTTTCTGATCAACCGTTTCTATAATTAGTACGAATTTTGATGAGTTACAAAAATCATATATAACAACATATTATCAATTATCACAAAAAAAAAACTTATAATAAAAGTCAGAAAGAAAGAAATAAACAGTCATTCTTGGCATCAAAGAAATAAAAATTCAAAGTGTCATATTAACAGTAAAAGAGCGGATAAGCATCTCTTGGTCCATTTTTGCCACTTTTATCCTCATATTATTTTATATTTACTTTTTCCACTCCATAAAAATGTAGAATTTTTACATTACATACGACTGTTTTAGTAGCCACTGCCAGCAAAAAATAATTAAATAAAAGACATATGTTGACTAAGAGAATATTCTTAGTGCCAGCACTTAGTCTACTTAGTGACTAAGAGAATATATATATGTGAGGTAGCTTTACATATCCTATGTACTTCTTTGTAGAATTTTTGGTTCCTATAAGTGTATATCTGACAAGTATAGAATGCCAAATTGCTATACTCCTCTTGAAGAGTTTCTTTATACTTTTGGAGGACCCTGGCATTTCTCAGTTTCTTTAGTGTAATGGTTTGATTTGAACCCATAAGTAGATCACTAGTATTACATCACAATAGCTGTCATAGAAAACTCTTGCTTGGAGAACCTAGAAGCAACATGATTCTTCACTGTACAATATTTGCATATTCAGGTGAGGGTTAAGGTAGAAATAGAAGAAAGACTTGGATTTTGGGAGGATTGTGAAATTGAGAAAGTACTTTTAAAGGACAACTTTAAATTCTAAGATTTTAGCTGTTTACTTTCTACATGAATGGAACTCGCTATGTCTATTGGAAAGGATCATTCTGCTCTGTCTCAGAGCTGTTGTTTTGCACAAAACCAGCAATGAGATAGTCAATCATTTATTTATTCATTGCCTTTTTCTGAAAGATAGTGGATAAATGTAAAACTATTTATAGTTGGAGGCTTTTTGGATTACTTTACAGTACTCTGTAAATTTGTTAAGTTTCAATTTTTAGGAGTGGGTAACGAAAATAGAAAGTAGCTGTGGGATTCTGCTGTGATGGCTATTTGTTGGTCATTGTTCTTAGAAAGGGACAAGATAACTTTTTTAATATTGAAAAAGAGATTGATATTATTTGGGCTAAAGTAGGCATCTCAGTGATTTGGTTAAAAAGAATTCAGGAATTGTATTTTTGGTTTTTCAAGAGATTGAGCATTTTTTGTTATTTGGATTTCAGTGGACATTTCATCTCCTTTATATTTTTGTCTTTGACAATAGTAGGGTCTAGTTCTTATTAAACAAAATAAAATAATGTATAAATAATATGTTTTCTAAAGTCTATGGTTTAGCTCATTTCATTTTGTCAAACTTTCTGATTATGTTCATTGTGTTTCTCTCACACATAGATTATGATGAGAAGGCTGAAGATGCTGTTGATTATGAAGACTTTGATGAGAAATATGAAGGACCAGAGGTTCAAGCAGCCACTGAGGAGGACTATCTTTTGCCCAAAAAGGCATACATTTCTAATTCATTGGCTACTTTGAAACCTACTGCATTTGTATTTGACAATGAAAATTATGATGAAGAAATTGAAGAGGAACAAGAGGTGGTTGATAATGATTCAAAGGTTCAGTACACTCTTTTGGGTAGGCTTGGTTAAGACTTTTATTTTGGCAACTTTTCTGTTAACTATTCAATATTTTATAGAAGCGTATCATTTCTTTATTTGGTTGCTATCATGCATGTATAATTTTGTTTTGTTTTTGAATGTTTGTTTTCATACACATTCCTGCTTAAACTGTTTTCAAATGACTGCACTTTTTACGCCTTCTTGCTTGGTAACATAATTATTCTTTTGCACCCTGAAAGTCTGGAACAGACATGATTTTGGTTTAAAAAAATTGAAACATGCCTGGATACTATAAATTGCAGCTTATAAGAAAGGCAAAAACTATGTTTGGGAGCCTTCCAAAAATAAGAAAAAAAAAACTCCATTGCTATGGATAGAAGATATTGTTTTCAACTTCCCGAAAGATAGAGAGAAACAGTAATAAATGTTATATCAAACACCTTTAGGAATGTGCTATAAATTTAAAGTATTTGTATTTGTGGGTATATGTTTTCAACACAAAGTCCATATATGCATGTATCCAGCAATATGTATTTGAGGAATGAACATGCCTACCAAGGACACAAACACAACATTTATTGATCAACGAAATAGTTGTAGAATGAGGGAGATCATACATTGCTTTTACGATGGTATACATTTCTATATGGGAGAAACAAGCAAAGTATGTGGATGCTTTGGAAATTTTCACTGGGAATTTAGGATCTCTATTAATGATTGAAGTTGATAAACTACGTATACAGGTACTTTAGAAGATTTATTTGCATTGTTTGATGTTTTTGGCTTGTCACCTACTCATGAACTCGTGAATATTGGCTATTACATTACATCTTATGAAGCATATTACATTAAATCTTTCATGTTTACAAAGGTTTAAGAAAATGGATAATTAATATAGGGTAATAATATTGATCCTCTAATCTTTTATAGGTGTATACAAAAGGGATACTAATCTTTTGAAGTTTATTAGATATACATCAAATAACTAACAGAAAATCAGAAAACATTCCAACCATATTTATTAATCAACCATCAATCATTATCAATTCAAAATATTCAAACAACACACAAGTTTTCTTCCTTATCTCGCCGCAGCACACAAATTTCTTAGAACCTACTTCACTAATACACACAAGTTCTCAACCTTCCGTTATCACCGCAGCACACAATAATAATAATCTCATAACCTACTTCACTATTGATGAATATCTAAGATATTCAAACTCCTCTAACATTTGCAAAGTATTTGAACAAAAATAAAAGATAACATACCTCTTGCAAACTGCTGCAAATAAAGTTCCCTCCAATTTGAAATCCAATGAAGCCACTAAAATGAAAGCAAAATTAGATATAAAGAAGCACCTAAGTAAACACGCAGAACATACATTCAACAAAACATTCCAAAGGTAATTGCAGCTATTACTACAAAGGGATATAACTATTAAATGAACGGGGAATAAAGCGCTTCTGTCAAAAGATAATAAGGTCAAAGTAGAAAGTGGGCTTGAATTTTTTTTATTTTCTTTTGGTGGGATTGGATTGGATAATATTTATCATTTCATTTTGTTGTGAAATTGGAGAGTGATTTTGTTGTAAAATTAGAGAGACTATTAAAAAAAATTATTAATCCTCCTAACATGGGATAGCTTAATCTAATTGCAAAACTTGAGAGATAATTTTATCCTATCCAATCTCTCATTTTTATGTATTGCAGGGTAAGAAAAAAAAAGTTAACAACTTTGCATCCAACTTATTTTCTCCTAATTCTATGTTTATCTCTTATATTTTTTAATCCAATCCCACTTTCCAAAGGTAAACTAAGGGTACTATTTTAAGATACATTGTTTCACTCTTTTTTTCCCTTAGAATCAACATTGTCCATGTAGAAAAAAAAAAAAAGGAATGCTTCGCATATTGAGTGATCAATTTATGCTATAAATCATAACAAGAGAATCATCAAAGTAAAAAGGAAAAAAGACTAAATTGAAACGTCAACAACTGAAAGAATATTAGCACATTTGGCGAACTGGTACATACCGATTGGTTAGTTGCCCATCTTTCGTAATAATGAGTATACCTCTCTAGCGAGTTCTTGGCCATCTCTCTTCTTTTCTCAGCTTCAATAAAACATCCCTTTGAGTTCACCATGTCTGAATCCTCGTATAGTGAAAGAGTAGATCCTTTCTGAATATTGCAGTTATGAGTAAATAGTCATATTGTCCGCGACATACAATTCACAATGAAGTATAGCATAAAGTGCATCTAGGCACACAAATTGTTATCCAGTGTGGTTCGACTATTATTTTGTCAAAAACTAAAGCCTCTCTTAAGCTTCAAATGAGAAATCTAGATAGAGTTTCATCGCAAAGTATTAACATAAAGTACCTATTGACAAACAAATGATTACCCAGTCCCATTATAGTTGATCAGTAATGCTATCCGAAACTAAAATTTCTTTGCAGCTTTATAAGGAAATAGATCGAATTTCATCGCAAAGTCTTTTTACATAGCAACGAAAATTTCAACGAAAATGTTTCTCTTGAACATTGAACATAACAATATCTTATGATCTTCATAGTTGTTTCTCTTGACTTAAAATAATGTAAAATTGCATATCAATCTAGTTTCTATCAAAGATGGGTTTTTTATCAAATCAACTACAACTATGAAAAAGAAAAGGATAGGAGCAAAAGTAAGCAAATCAACTACAACATTCATCCAACAATTTGTATTATCAGGGATGAGAGAAACGAACCTGAGATAGAGGGCATGAGGCAGAGATAGATCTCTGGAAGGCGTGACTTCGTGAGGCATGACTTCTTGAGGCAGAGAAGCTCCACTTTGGAGCGTGACTTCATGAGGCAGAGAAAGAACTCCACTCTGGAGCGTGTCTTCGTGAGGCAGAGATGAGTTGAGAAGACTTCGTGAGGTGGAGAGACGAGACGAGAGAGAGACTTCGTGAGGCGGAGAGGGTGGAGAGACGGTGGAGAGACGAGACGAGAGAGAGACTTCGTGAGGTGGAGAGGGCGGAGAGACGAGACGAGAGTGAGAGATGGAGGCTGAGAGAAATCTTTCTGGTAAATTAGATTTAGGGAATTTGGCAGATGAGACTAAAAAACAAAATTTCATTTTGGCGCCTGAGGTTTATTCATATGGCGCCAAAATATGTTTCGTGTGTTTTTAATCCCACCAATAATAGCACTTCTAAATATATACTATTCTTTAATGTAATATATACTAAAAATTGTTGTAGTGCGACCTTCTTCCTCTCTCTCTCTTTATTTCTCTCTCAAAGGAACCACAGAAACAAGAGGAGATTGGCTGGAAATTCAGAGAAATTGAGTTGAGACTTTGGGGATTAGCTCAAGGTTAGCTAAAGGATCTAATCAAGAGTTAAGGTAAGTTCTGAGTTTTAATTTTGGTGGTCAAATTATGTGTATATAGCTGAGTTTTAAGTGTTTATGGGTTTTGGCATTAAAGGTTGAATTTGGGCAGAAAGCTTGGGAGTTAGCTCAGTAAGTGTTTGGATGATGGATTCTTCAATGAAGGTAAGCTCCAATTTGTGATATAGAGTTTGAATTCTGGGTTTTTCTGACTGGTTTTGGAGTTCTTGAGTTGTTGGGTTTCAAAGATTGAGATGTTGTTTAGATGAGTTTCTAGGCCAGGTTTCTATTGGGTTATGTTGTGGAAATCATGATAGAATGTTGGGATAATTGGATTATGTTATTGGGATGATTGTGGGTAGTTCTGAGAGAGATTTGAGTGTCAAAAATTGTGATTTTTCTGGGTTCGAAGGGGTCGGGCCACGACATAGTGCTTGATGAGTCGTGGCCCTTTTAAGCTGAGGGGTGCTGGAGAAGGAGGCGGGCCGTGACATGGGGCATGTAGGGCCGTGGCCCGTTTCTATTTCTGGGTGAGGTTGAGCTTTTTTTGGGGACATGCTGCGGCATGGGGAGGCTTGAGCCACGGCCCTTGAGGATATTTGTGTTTTTGGGTTTTTAAGCATGGGAACCTAACCTAGGGTGCTCGAGATCAATCCCACTACCGTGTTTGGTGGAATTCGATGTCCCAGAGGCTAGAACTCTATTCAGAAACCTTTATACAATTATTGATGGAATCCTGTATCATGGTTATGATTAGAAATATGCTTGGGCTCGGGGCAGGATCGTGCTCGGGGGTCGTCTTTCTTCATCAAAGCACTTGGAATAAAAGGTAAGAAAACTGCACCTGTATATGTGGATAGGATGGGACTAAGTGTTCCCTATATTTGTATGCACTGTTATATGATTATGATAAACCACGTGAGCATGTTGGGACTAAGAGTTCCCTATAATTGTATGAATGTCATGAGGTGGTATTATGCCATGGGGACATGTGATAAATGACCTAAGAGTGCCGAAATCAATACTGGCGCACAGGTTGCAGCTCGGCTACTGGTAGTTGAGGACAGCTTAATAATCACTGAGCTCGGCTAAGCTGGTCGGAGTCAGTGGGTATAACACTGGGCTTGGCATAAGTGAGCCATAGACAGTGGATTAAGTAGAGGGTGCGGCTTACAGGCCTTAACCCTAGTTGTTTCTTGACATGTATTCTGTTGTTAATTGATGTGTATGATGTGTTGAGTATCTAGAACTAGATATTTGGTTATTGACCGATGTGCTGCCTTGAATGTTTTCTATGGCTTGCTGGGTAATTGATTAATGTCTTGTAAATCATTTGTTTATGCTCTGTGAGTTACTTAGTTGTTAATATTGGTTGTGTTATTATGTTATGTTTTCTTGTTAGGCCTTGGCTCACGGGTGCTACGTGGTGCAGGAAAAGGAATGGGTAAGTTGGTTCCACCATGGGTTGGAGAGCTCTGGGGGCGAGGAGTACATTGCCAGCTGCTCGACTGCCACGGTCGAGGGTTTGTATAGGGACGGAGACCTAAAACGTGTATTTTGCCATTAGACTGGCTTGATTATTTATAAGATTTGGAAATTCTGTAATTACGTTATTTAAATTCTGATTTGGGATCCCATGTGCCAAACATTTATTTTAATGAAAATTATTCGTTTATAACCAAAATCTTTTAAACCTAACCTGTTTGTGTCATTAGATTCACATTTTTATTTAAATGACTTGATTAGCAAGTCTCGCACTATTTCAAACACACAGTGTAACGGTCTTGGTTAACCAGGGCGTTAGACAACCGCTCAGAATTGAGATTGAATTGACCTATGGTCAAATATGTGATATGACTAGAATAGATAATAACGCTATGTTTATTTATCCTATCAACTGTCAATATCGGTCCAGTTCGATGTAACAAATACATCCGATCTTATCTACTTTGCTAATGTTCTGGAAAGAACATAACACTACAATGTGTAAGTAAATCATATCGTAGATTGGCAAGTCAGTATAAATCCTGTGCATTGACTAATCTTAGGACTAACTTATTTCTAACATATAATCATATTTATATTCCACTGTGATTATGTCCCTATAAATACGATAAGTATATGCTTAGGATTTTATAGAAGTTTATATTAAACAAATAATCATGAAAATAAAACATGTGAGAAAAGTGATTGACCAAGTCAAAAAATTATTTATATTCTTTTATTGATATAAGATAAGATTACAAAGAAATTGAGTTTTAATTAGGGAATAAAACCTCAACAAACTCCCACTTCCACTAATTGAAATTAAAGCCTTAATTCTACTAATCCCATTTCTTTGATATGCTTATGTAATGTAGCTTCTGGTAGTGTCTTTGTAAATGGATCTGCAAGATTGTCTTCAGATGCAATCTTCACAACCTTCACATATCCCTTGGCCACAAATTCTCGAATAATGTGATACTTCCTTTCTATATGCTTACTCCTCTTGTGATTATGAGGTTCTTTCGAGTCGGCTATTGCTCTTGTATTGTCACAATACAACACAAGCGGTTTATCCATTTCTAGAATAACATGAAGATCCGAAACAAGTGTGTTTATCCGTTACACTGTGTGTGTTTGTAAAAGTGCTAAACCTGCGAAACAAGTCATTTAATTGAAAACATGTTACTGAAACTATAACGGAACTAGGGTTAAAATATTTTGGTCTCAAAAGCCGCATTTTTTATAAGTAACATTTTCTGTTTACACGGGATCCCAAAAACAATAGAATTAAAACCATTTACAAAAGATTCGAGAATTAAGTACAGTATTAGCCATAATAAGGCAAAATAGACAGTTGGGCAATCTCTATCCTGATCCACTCCTCGGCCATGGCGACCAAACAGCAGACTATGTACATTCAACCCCGCAGCTCTCCATCTCAAGATTGGTCCAACTTGCCTTTGCCTTTACCTGCACCATGTAGCACCCGTGAGCCAAGGCCCAGCAAGAAAACACCATAATAGAGCATAAGCAATCAACAGACAATCCAATATCTCATAACACATAAACATGTTCTCAATAGTTTAAACATCCATGATAACCAAGTATTCAACACACCAAACATATCATTTCATAACAATAATCAGTTCACAAATGATAACTAGGGTTAGCGCCCTTAGGCCGCGGCGTATGTTTATCCCACTGACTCCGGCCCACTTAAACCGAGCTCAGTGAATATTAAGTTATCCTCGGCTACCAATGGCCAAGTCCCCCTGTGTGCAAATATTGTATACAGCACCCTTAGGCCATTTATCACATGTCCCATGGCATAATACCATCATTGACATTATACAGATATTGGGAGCACCTAGTCCCATCTCAAACATATAATCGGGTGCAGTTTTCTTACCTTAAAGTTTGCTAGTTTTGTTCACTTTGATCCTTGAGCACGATCCCCCTTGAGCCCTAGTGCCCACCTAGTCCCAACCACAAGTCAGAACCATCACCAAACCTCAAGTCCAAAACCTAACCTCAGGACCAATCCCGAGCCCTCAAAAAACTCTAATTCCACCAAACGGGGTGGTGGAATCGAACCTTGAACCCCCAGGCAAAAATCCTTGAAAATAACTCAAAAACCCCTTTCTGGAAACAGGGTAGCGGTACAGTGCTCTAAGGAGGGCGCTACAACGCTACAAGCAGAACCAAAATCCCCTAGGACAGATGGCCTAGCGCTACAGTACCCAAAGGCTAGCGCTGTAGCGCTAGTCACAGACAGCCAATACTGCATTTTTCCTTCCTGCGATTTCCCCAAGCCAACCCTTACCAAAACTCTTCAAATCCTCAACCAAACTTAAAAGCAAGCTTATTAACATACTCCACTCATCCCAAGCATCCCAAATACTCAAAACCCAACCACATGCATCCCTAATCTCAAAATTCACCATAGTTGATCCTAAACTCAGAAACTCAGCAGAAACCGTAGAAATCTCAGAGTTTGAAACCAAAGTTCCTTACCTTTAACTAGAGAGTTGATGTTAGGATACCCTCTACTCTTCCCTGGTTTCCTCCTGCTCAAACCCTTGGCTCCAATTCCCTAGAATTCCCCATCAATTCAGCTTAGATACCTTAGTTAAAAATTAAAACAAGAACTGAAGAAACTCCAAAGTCTTACCTCAAGTGGAAGGTTTGTTCTTGCTAAACCCTTGCCAATTGTTCAAGCCTAACTCAGAAACCTTATGGCTCAACTTGATCTAGCTCTCGTCTGAACTTTGCTCCAAGAACCCTCAAGAAAATGGTGGAGAAAAGCCTAAACCGACCTTGCCTTTCTTCCCTTCTTTCTCTTTCTTTTCTTTCCTTCTTTTTCCTTCTTTTCTTTCTTTTCAGACTTCTATTTTATTCTACAAATTCCCCTGAGCATAAAGCCTCAGTTATGCCTATCCTTATCTTCCAAATGACCACAATACCCTTCCTTTTAACTCTAACTCTTTTAATCCCCTGGGGGTATTATGTTCATTTCACCCGATTCCCGCTAGTTCCTCGAGTGTCTCTAATATTTTTCACTTACTTCTCGATACCTAATTAATCACCAATTATATTCCTTGATATCAAAATGGACCCCAATATATTCTCTAAATTCCCATTTATACCCCCAGGCTCGCCGCGAGCCGGGCATAAATCCCCGCCGTGAGTTTTTCGCTAACCTGCTCACTGGGATTGTCTGGAGTCACAGATCACAAATATATCCACATAATAATGTGGTCTCAACAATTATCACATATATATAGTTATTCCCTCAACGGGCCAAATTTACAATTATGCCCTTTTTAACCTAATCAGGGACTACATGCATACTAATACACATAGTCATGCATCTCAAATATTCAAATAGCCATACAACATACTTTTAAATCATTAAATCACATATATTCCAATTATGCCCTCCCGGCACACTAATCAACGACCTTAAGCCTTAATAATAAATTTGGGTCGTTACAACTGTGCCTTCCTAATGAGAATTTCATCCTCGAAATTTACCTGAATAACTCGGGATATTGTTCCCGCATCGCTGTCTCAAGCTCCCAGGTTGCCTCCTCGACCTTACTATTCCTCCTCAACACTTTAACAAGAGGAATCATCTTATTCTGCAATACTTTATCTTTTCGATCCAAGATCTGAATCGGTTGCTCTTCATAAGCTAAATCTGTCTGTAACTCCAAGTCTTCATACTTTAACACATGAGTCACCTCTGAGACGTACTTCCGGAGCATAGAAACATGGAATACGTCATGAACTTCAGACAACGATGGTTGCAGGACTAATCTGTAAGCCACCTGACCAATCCTTTCCCGGATCTCAAATGGTCCAATGAACCTAGGACTTAGCTTGCCCTACTTTCCAAACCTCCTCACCCCCCGCAGAGGTGAAACTCGAAGGAACACGTGGTCCCCAACCTGGAACTCCACGTCCCTACGCTTAGGATCAGCGTAGCTTTTCTGTCTGCTTTGAGAGGCGAGCATCCTAGCTCGAATCTTCTCTATAGCTTCACTTGTTTTCTGAAACATATCTGGCCCCAAGTACTTCCTCTCACCCATCTCATCCCAATGAATAGGCGATCTACACTTCCTCCCATACAACATCTCATAGGGAGCCACATTAATCGTTGATTGATAACTATTGTTATACGAAAATTCAATCAGTGGAAGGTACTTATTCCATGAACCCTCAAAGTCAATCACACATGCTATGAGCATATCATCCAATACCTGAATTGTCCTCTTAGAATGTCCGTCAGTCTGAGGATGAAAGGCTGTACTGAACTTCAATTGAGTTCCCAAAGCTTTCTATAAACCACTCCAAAACTTGGAAGTGAAGATAGGATCCCGACCCGACACTATAGACTTAGGAACCCCATGGAGACGTATGATCTCCCTCACATCTAACTCAGCATACTGATCCATAGTATATGTTGATCTTACTGGAAGAAAATGGGCTGACTTGGTATACCTGTCCACTATCACCCACACCGAGTCATGAAGCCCAACCGTTCTGGGAAAGCCTCCCACAAAATCCATAGTAATGTCCTCCCATTTCCACTCGGGAATACCCAAAGGCTGAAGCAACCCTGCTGGTCGCTGATGCTCAGCTTTCACTTGCTGACAGGTTAAGCATCTGGCTACGTACTCCACCACATCCTTCATCATCCCGGGCCACCAATATAACGCCCGTAAATCTTGGTACATCTTCGTGGTACCCAGATGAAGTGAGTACGGCATCGTATGAGACTCATCTAGTATCTCTCGTTTGATCCCCTCATCAGCTAGAACACATATCCGTCCCTGATACCGAAGCAACCCAACCTCAGATATAGAATAGTCCTTAGCTACTCCTGCTAAGACATTCTCCCTAATCCCTTGTAATTGAACGTCTTCCAACTGTCCTTCTCTGATCCGTTCTAGCAGGGTCGACTGCAGAGTAATATTGGACAACCGGCCTACCACCAACTCTATCCCCGCTCTGACCATCTCATGAGCTAACTCCCTTGAGATCTGGGTGGAACTGTACAACTGACCTGGGCCTCTCCGGCTCAACGCATCTGCCACAACATTGGCTTTCCCCAGATGGTAAAGAATATCACAATCATAATCCTCCACCAACTCAAGCCAACACCTCTGTCTCATGTTTAGATCCTTCTACGTAAAGAAATACTTCAGACTCTTATGGTCAGTGTATACCTCACACTTTTCCCCATACAAATAATGTCGCCAGATCTTCAATGAGAATACCATTGCTGCTAGCTCCAAATCATGGGTAGGATACCGCTGCTCATTCTCCTTCAGCTGTGGTGATGCATAGGCTATAACCTTCTCATTATGCATCAACACACAGCCTAAACCCAACCTTGATGCATCGCAGTAAGCAACAAACTTCCCTTCCCCCGAAGGAAGACTCAACACAGGCGATGTAATAAGCCATCGCTTCACCTCTTGAAAACTGTCTTCGCACTTGTCTGACCAGATAAAATTCAAATTCTTCCGTGTCAATTCTGTCATCGGTGCTGCAATCTTTGAGAAGCCCTCTACAAACCGTCTGTAGTAACCTGCCCAACCAAGAAAACTCCGCACCTCTGAGGCGTTCCTTGGCCTCGGCCAATCCCTAAACGCTTCTACCTTAGATGGATCCATCTTAATCCCATCTGTACTCGCGATATGTCCAAGGAATGTCACTTCTGGTAACCAAAATTCATACTTCTTAAACTTGGCGTACAACTGATGCTCCCTCAACCTCTGAAGAACCTGCCGAAGATGAAGCTCGTGCTCTGCCTCTGAACTGGAGTACACTAAGATGTCATCGATGAAGACAATAACGAACTGATCCAGAAAATCCTTGAACACCCTGTTCATTAGATCCATAAAGGTTGTTGGGGCATTGGTCAATCCAAACGACATGACCAGAAACTCATAATGCATGTACCGCGTTCGGAAGGTCGTCTTAGGTATGTCCTCATCCTTGATCCTCAGTTGGTTATAACCAGATCGAAGATCAATCTTTGACAACACCGTCTTACCCTACAGTTGATCGAACAAGTCGTCAATCCTTGGTAGGGGATACTTATTCTTAATAGTCAACTTGTTCAAATCCCGGTAGTCTATACACATTCTTAAAGTCCCATCCTTCGTCTTCACAAATAGAACTGGAGCACCCCATGGTGAGTAACTAGGCCTAATAAACCCCATATCTAGAAGCTCCTACAACTGTATCTTCAATTCTTTCAGTTCTGCCAGTGCCATCCTATATGGTGCCCTCGACACTGGCTTTGTCCCTGGCGCCAACTCAATGACAAACTGAATTTCTCTACGTGGCGGCAACCCTGGCAAGTCCTCAAGAAACACATCTAAGAACTCGCAAACCAATCTAGCCTCCTCCAGTCCTACTGGTGAAACCCTGGTGGTATCCACTACACTAGCCAGAAAACCTATGCATCAACCTTGTAACAAGTCTCTAGCTCTCAACACTGATATCCTGGGTACACGGGGTCCATGCACCGTTCCCATCAAACACAAAGGGATCCTCGCCCTCTGGCTCAAAAGTCACCATCTTCTTCCTGTAGTCAATGGTAGCTCCATATCTAACCAACCAATCCATACCTAGAATCATATCAAAGTCCTCCATACCCTACTCAACTAAGTCTACTGATAATTCCCTACCATCAACTATCACTGGCAGTGCTCTAATCCATCTCCTAGATAACTACCAGTTCCCCTGTAGGCAAAATAGTTCCAAACCCTGAAACACAATACTCACTAGGTCTACACAGTCTATCAATCACCTTACTAGAAATAAATGAGTGTGTAGCACCAGAGTCAATCAATACAGTAAAAGGAGTGCCAGCACTAGAATGGTGACCTGTCACTACCGAGGGACTAGCCTCGGCCTCCGCCTGCGTCAGGGTGAACACTCGAGCTGGAGTCAAGCTGTCCACCTTCCCCGCATCTCCCTTCTTCACTGTCAGGCAATCTTTCTTGAGGTGTCCCACCACCCCGCATACATAACAAGCCTTCGCCCGACATTCGCCTAGATGGCGTCTTCTGAACCTCGTGCACTCTGGATAAGTCCTCCATGTATCACCGCCTCCCTGACGGCTACCCTGAGTACCCCGACCTCTCCTATCAGGACCAGGAGCGATTGAAGCCTCAGGGGTCTTCCTCTTCAAATCACTGGGGCCCCCGCCTCTACCAGAACCAAAATATGGAGGCACCGCCCTGCGGCCCTCCCTCCTCACGGAACTCTCTCTCCATATCTTATTCTCCGCTTCCTCAATAGTAAGAGCCTTCTCTACAGCCTGGGCATAAGTTGTCCCTCCAGGAACCGTTGTAATTCTCATATCTTGGGCTATCATAGCATTAAGCCCTCTAATGAATTTGTCATGCCTAGCTGCATCAGTAGGCACAAGATCTGGTGCAAATTTTGCGAGTCTGTCAAACTTCAGGGCATACTCTGTAACTGTCATGCTACCCTGAACCAGCCCCACGAACTCATTTATCTTCGCTGCCCTGATTGCAACATTATAATACTTCTGACTTAATAGATCCTTAAATCCCTCCCAAGTCAAAGCAGTAACATCCCTAGTCTGTGATGCCATTTCCCACCAGATTCACACATCCTCTCTCAGCATATATGTGGCACAGGCCACTCTGTCATGCCCCTCTACCCTCATAAAATCAAGAATGGTAGTAATCATAGTCATCCACTGCTCAGCTTTCAGTGGATCTGGTCCTCCCTCAAAGATCATGGGCTCCTGCTTCCTGAACTGCTCATACAACGGTTCCCACTTGTTCCCAACCTCAGCTGGCTGCACAACAGGTACCACTGCAGGTGGCACAATGGGGGCAACATTCCCAGATGGAGCTTGCTGCAGCAAAATTCGAATCTGTTCATCTTGGCTCTATAGCTGAGCCTGAATGTTTGCCATAAGCTGCTGCCAGTTCTTAGGGACTGGCAGAGGGGTCTGGCCCTGATCATCATCTCTAGTACCAGACCTAGCGGCTAGTCGCGTAGACTTTCTTGGACGCATAATTATCCAAGTCAATCTGCAATCAACGACTCGGCAATCAGACTATGATGACAGGGTAATAATCCTTTCATAATCCATCACTGGAACTCCAACCATTCACAAACAATCAATTTCATAGCAATTTATCCAAATATTCATCCATACACTCATTTACATGCATAGCAGTGTTGATAAGCATGCCTCAATAACATCATGCAATAGTCAAGGGCCAGGCCCTATCAGTATCTCATGCTCCCTATTAATCAAACAGATATCAACAGTCATATCTCATTCTAATCATTTAAGTACATAATCATGTGTACACAATTACCAAACCCTGAGTCGAGCTTGTCTTTCGTGGTGAATGTACATGTCCAGCCAGTCTTCAGGAACCGATAAACCTAGGACGCTCTGATACCAAGTTGTAACGCCCTGGATAATTGTAACGCCCTACTTCCTTAGAGCCGTTACTAAGTGAGTTTTTTAAGACAAAACAGTGTGCAATGAACTCGCTAACCGAGGTTTTGAAACAAAAGTGTGACTAATTAAAAGTTAAGGCTGTAATCTTTGAAAATGCGTCGTTTCATCAAAACTTCTATTATTAAACAGTTGGGATCCCAAAATAAGGTTTGAAAACTAATTACATCTTGAAATAAGGTTACAGTTGAGAAATTATAAAATTATAGATTATTACAGCCATTTTCGAATAAACCCCCAACCAAAGCAGTCGGGCAGGCCAAACATGTACACGTCGCTTCACGCTCTCCGTACTCATGGTTGGTTGACTCAGTCATTGCCCTTACCTGCAACACAGAGCACCCGTGAGCCGAAGCCCAGCAAGAAAACTCATGCAGGACATAACATATGCATTTATACAATTTATCATAACAGATAATCCACATATAAACAAGTCAACCATTAGACTAAGCAAACACGGCCATGCCGCCCCAGAGACCTTACCAAAGCCCTGGGGTATCGGTTCTCACCGCGAGGATAACTCATGTATCCCTTGGGTCCCACCCTGAATATAGCATAATACATGTATCCACCGGGCCCCGCCCTGACTATAGCATCCCATGTGCTAGGTGGTACTTTCGGCCCCATGGCCGCCCCGGCCTACGCCGTACTCGGCCCTTGCCGTTCATTTCATCATAATCACACATATAGTACATTCGAAATAAACATTCACACACATCACGGTTTATTTAAGGTTAAACATTTACACATAATACAATCCGGGGCCATGCCCTAAAATCACACAGTGGGGCCATGCCCTATTCTCGGGTGTTATAGTTTTCTTACCTGTACTCCGAGCCTCCTGATGCACTAAAGCCGCGAGCACGGTCCTCAAGCATGAGCCTCTCCAATAGCCTAGTCACAACACACATAAAACACTTTTTAATACTAACCAACCCAAAACCATTTCCCGGGACCAATCGCGCACTCTCGGCACCTCTAATTCCCTAAAACAATACACCGGAACCATCCCCCGAGTCCCCGGGCAAAAGCCCTAAAAACCAGAATTTTGGGTGTCAAAATTGGCCTAGGGCCGCGGCGCCCAGCGACTTGGCCTCCTCCTGATGCAACCTCGAGCCGCGGTGCCCAAGAACAGGGCCGCGGCGCTCATATGCGAACCCAGAAAATCTGGGTTTTCCCTTGCGTTTTTCCCGAACTTAAACCTTCCAAATCACACCAAACCAATACCCAAACCCCAAAACCAATTCCAAACCTCAAATGAACCACCCAACAACTCATAAACTCTAGATTCAAGCTCAAAACACAAACATACCCAACAATCCCCCCTTAGATTGCAAAAATCAGCAACAACAAACTCAAACATTAAAAACTTAACTCAAGCTAAAGATTTCACAATTCAAAACAGAAATCAAACATAAATGCTCATAAAATCCATACCTCAAGTGGAGAATCCACACTACAAGCTCCCTTGATTCACCTCCTAAGCTCCCACTTCAGCCAATTTTCCTCTTCTTCTTCTTCTTCTTCTTCTTCTCATTGCCCTAACTCTCCTTCTCTTTATTCTCTTCAATTTCTATCAAGCCTCAAGTGGCATAAATGCCCCAAACCGTATACCCCCAAATCCCAGCTGCCATTTATCTATTTCCCAACCAAATGACCAATTTTCCCCTCCTTGCCTATCCTTTCCTACTTAAATCTCAAGGGCACTTAAGTCCTTTCATTTCTACCATTTTCTTTCTAAAACTTGTTACTCTCAGCAGTAACTAATGGTTACCCAGGTTACTAAGTCTCCAATAACCATTACCCGCTTAATCTCAACTTAACCATAAAATCCCGAGGTACCCCTAGGCTTCTCCCGAGCCGGGTATAGAAATCCCGTTGTGACTCTTAAGTTAACTAGCTCTCTAGGACCGTCTCGGCACGTGCATCACAACAATAACACAACACTCACGTGGTACAAATCACGGAATACAATTATCACATATCAATGCAGTTATGCCCAACAAGGCCAAAATTACAGTTATGCCCTTCTAACACGATCCGGGCCTACATGCATACTAATATACATAGCCATGCATCTCAGATAAACAAATAGTCATATAACATTCTTTAAATCATAATCATGCATTTAACTCATCAAAGTCACACATAAATCCCATCATGCCCTCCTGGCACGCTAATCAAGGCCCTTAAGCCTTATTAGCGAATTTGGGTCGTTACAACTATCCCCTCCTCATAAAAATTTTGTCCTCGAAATTTATCCAACATATCAGTCTGTAAACCCGCAACTCTGACCATACTTCCCAAGGCCCACCGCCTTAACTTTACTTTTTAACAACACTCTTTCAAGAGTAACAATCTTGCCCCACAAGGTCTTGTCTAATAGCCATGCTCTCGATAGCCTCTTGTTAACCCTGCAACCCTGCCGAAGCCCAGGGTCTGCCTAGAGTACAATGACCAATTCATTGTCTTATTCCTGATTCCAGAGATACTCAAAAGTCATCACCTCTACCAGGTGGAATCAACTTGTAGGCCCCGCTGGCCTAACCCTTAGTACAACTTCGGAATTTTATGTTGAATCAAGAGTCAGAACTCTCCCTTCTTTCTCTGAACACCTTACAGATCCTCATCTGTTATTACGCAGAGATGCAACTCTTTCCTTCCGGAGCTTTATTTCCTCATAATTTAACCCTTCACAAGCTCTTTACCCTTTCAAATAGGCAGACGCTCTTGCCTTAAGAAGTTCCAACGACCTCTTTGGCTTTCTCTCTGAACTAAAGCCAACCGTAGCATTCACTATCCTTCATCTCTTATCATGTCCTATGTCGTGTTACTTTAACAAGACGCCAACATTTGCCACCACGGCTAACTCACCAGGGATAACGCTTCCCTTAAAACCTCAAGTATCCGCCTACCGGGCGCTCAATTCTTTAAGATATCTGATATACTTTCAGACTGCCATTTCACTTGCAATCAATTGATAATCCCAGATTCCCACTCTGTTCTTTTTCGTTCTTTAGATCCATTCCAAAATTTAAAATACTATAGGGTCTTAATTCGATATCATCGACGTTTTACCCTGCTACCAGTTCACCTGAACCAACTACATTAACTCAAACCACCGGGTTAAAACTTTTCATGTCCAATCACTTTACTCAAGGTCCAAAGTGGCCTATTCCCGTGATACACTACCACATCACCTAACCCCTCAGGGTCCAAAGGAAAACACTAGATTCCGCCACCTGCTCGACCCTCCAGGTACAACGTACCCTAGGAGGTGGAATGATATCCATTCAGAATTCTCGTTCATAAACCAAATCTAATTGGATCCTTCATCCATTCCTGGTATCCCAACTTGTACTACCTTAGCAGGGTCCTTCCCTGCTTCAACTCAAGCCAACACTTTAAATTCCATAGATCATTGACACTCAACAACTAATCATACCTACTAGCGTTACGCCAAACTCAGTCGTCGCCTTGTCCACTCTATCACAGTCTATGGCGCTATCCCCTGACTGACACACGCCTCACAGCTAGGAGTTCCGTCTCCAATTATAACTCCCCTCGCTCAATCGAGGATTTCAAACACTGATTGTTATCCAGATTTTCGGATAGCGTTTAGATCGATGTCCTCGGGGAAGCAGAATTATCGATGTCTTTCACGGTAGGTGACCAGAGCTCGCGGATGGACAGAAAGGCTTCGCCTCTCCCGTTTAGTGTTCGGATTACTCTTCCAAGCAAACACAACACGGAAACTCGTCAACTCTCCTGGAGTCCCGAAGGGGTATCCTTCGGGGAAGCCCCTTCTAGGAGAAGCTCTTCGAGTAGTCTCCGCGGAAACAGTTCCGTGCCTCGCACGGAACCAAACCAAACGGTCGAGTCCTGGAGGAGGCATATTTGGAATGATATCCGCCTGACACAGGATCCCGCCTGACACGCCCGTCAGGTCAAAGCCGCACATATCCCAACAAGCCTAAGGGTACCTTTTCGCCTACTGTTCCGCTGACAACTTGGAAAAGACGGCTGACTTTGTGTGTTCCCCATACTTTCACGTAAATATACCCACATAGAGTCTTGTAGCCATACTACTATAGCAATTGTATCCCCTATTTATGGCTGGTGTAATTAAGACTCATGTACGTAGAGAAAAACCCTAATCCGAAACCCTAGCTATAAAGACCCCTTCATTTTACAAGAAGGAGGGGGACGAAAAAATCACATAGCAAAAACTCTACTAAAATCTCTCTAGCTTCATCTTCTTCAAGAGAACCCGAGAGAAACACTGTGAGTGTGTGAAGTTCTTGTGCACCAGCCATCTTACTGTAACCTTTTCCAAGTATAATAACATCGACTCGTGGACTAGGGCTTGTTAACGCCTGAACCACGTAAAAACACTGTTTGTTTAGTTACATTTTAGCACTTCTACAGTTCTTATCTTTTTACTATTCTGTTTGTATTCGTTTCCGAAAAACTCGGTAAACATTTTGGTGCTTTCATTGAGAGCTGTAGGAAGTTGTTAGTCAGCTCTTTTTCTGTGTACGTTTTTTCTATTCACTTCGTGCTAAAGAGATGGTGACTACGAGAAAATCCACTGTTGACAAAAATGCTACGGTCAACCCCGATACCGTGATGGAAGATGCGGTACAAAACGAACCCTTGGACTACCAAGGTGAAGGCCCGACATCCCGCCAGGATCGGGTCAGTACTGAAGATACGACATACTTAGAAGACGAAGAAGAGTATGTCCAAGACGGTTATTACAAGGACGGCTGCTACTATGAGAAGGACCCAGAACTGGTCCAAGTAGCCGAAGAACTGGAGGTCACCAAAGCCAAGCTTGCTGAGCAGGAGCGCCTCTCCGAAAAAATGCAGCGCATGATGGAGCGCCTCCAAAGCAAGTTCGGAGACCTAGGCGACTCGGATGAGGACGCCTCTGTTTTAGGTGGTGCTGATGCCGCTATGCCGGATCCAGCCGCTGCTGGACCATCCAAAGCCGCCCCTAACAAGGGCAAAGAAAAAGTTGGAGAGCCTGTACGCGCTGACGCCCCTGCACCTCCTAAAGGCGTGAATCACCAGGCCGACTGCCCCCCCCCCCCCCCGCGCGCAGAAGGTCTCTGGCGCTCCTAAGCCCAGACGTCCTTCAGCCCCAAGGGGGCACTCCGTGCCTAAAGGGCCCGGTGCTAAGACACCCAGGCCTAGGGGAAGGAACAACCGCCCCAGTGATTCCGTCAACCAGGACGGTCGGGCTGCGAACTCGCACTCCGAAGATAGCTGGTCCACGGTGGACCTAAGAAGAAGGTTGGAGGCCAAGTATGAAAAGGCCAAAGGAGAAAAGGCCCGGCCTCGCGGAGATGACCTCCGAAATCATATTAATGACAAGCTCCAGGGACGTGACCTCCCGGAGAGTGACACGAAGAGGCTCGAGGAACAGATTGCTGCCTTGACCAAGCTGGTCCGGAAGCAAAGTGGGGCCTTGTCAGACTCTGAGGAGGAAGACCCGGAACCATGTATTCGGAGGATCGCGGAAACGTCCCTCCCGGATAACTTCAAAATGCCTCACATAGAATTATATGATGGGAGGACAGACCCGCGTACCCACCTAGCTAAATACAACAAAATGATGCAAGTGGCGCGTGTCAGTGAGGACGCCAAATGCATGTGCTTCTCACTCACCCTTACCAAGTCCGCGGAGGACTGGTGGAAAAGATTAGCTCCCGGATCAATCCACAGTTGGAAGGAGCTACAGTCCGCGTTTAGGAGGCAGTTCATTGCTGCCCGCGTCCACGACATGGAGGTTGGTTCCTTAACCAACATTAAGCAGCAGCCCAATGAGAACCTCAAAGCCTTCATTCAGAGAATGATGGAAGCTGCTGCAAAGACCAAGGTCAGCGATGACATGAAGGTGATCGCCCTTCAATCGGGCCTTACTGTCGGCTCCCTGCTATGGGGAGAAATGCAAAGGAGACGGGCAGAAACGCTGTCCGAATTCATGTCAAAAGCTCAGGGAATCATCAACCTTGAGGATGCCTACCAGCAGGCCTTTGGAGTTCCCCCGGCTCCAACGCCTTCCGTGACTGCGCCGAGCTTTGCTTCGCAAGCTCCCGCACCAGCCCTCACGCTTCCAGGAGCCCAATTCACTCCAAGTGTGTATGGGCCTTCTGCGTCTGCCCAGACGCCGAGTCAAACCCATTTCTCTGGGTACGGAGCTGTACAAACCGGATGTAGTATCGCTCCTGGCATGCCGCAGCCGCAAGCGGAAGGCCCAGAACGAAATTTGAGCCAATCGCGGAGCAAACGAAGCGGAAGAAACTCCAACCGGGGAGACCATTCAAAGAAACCCCGGAAGGACTATGAGCCCAAGTTCACGGAATATACCAGTTTGATAGACTCGCGAGAGAATGTCTATCGGGCGACCTGTAATATGGTCAACTATAGGAAGCCCCCGAAAGTATCTCACGGAGGAAGGCGTCCGCGAGACTCCAATAAGAGGTGTGAGTTCCACGGAGACGTGGGGCACACCACGAATGAGTGCCTTCAGCTGAAGGATGAGATCGAGTCCCTGGCAAGAGCGGGACACCTCGGTCAGTGGGTGAGGATACCCATTATCTATCCCGGACAGGGGGTAGTTCACGGAGCTGCATATTCCTCGGGACAGAGGGGGACCGCTAGCGCTCCTGGAGCCGGTCACCCCCAAGCTCCCGGGTCTCAGTTCCCAGCGCTTCCTGCTCCACCCGCTCCGGCGCCCATTGCCTTGTTGGCTCCAGGACCGGGCAACCCATATCCGCCCGGCCTTGCTCCGCCACCCGTTGACGGACACGTAGCCACCATTTCCGGAGGATCGCACCTTGCCGGAAGCACCCGCAACTCCCAGAAGAGGTACTTGAGGGAGTTAGAACACACCGGGGAGATGTGCGCTTTGGTTCAATCACCTGCTCAACGTCCCCGAATGATGGATCTTCCCATCACCTTCACGGAGGACGATGCTCGACATGTGCACTTCCCCCACAACGATCCCCTCGTGGTGGAAGCCCAGATTGCCAATAAGAAGGTCTCATGGATCTTGGTCGATAACGGAAGCTCCGTGAACATCCTCTTCAAAGCGGCCTTCCACGCGATCGGATTAACCGAGACAGACCTGGCCCCATGCCCCATCCAGCTTCAAGGGTTCAATGGGGACGCACTCATGCCATTAGGCAAAATTCAACTTCCAGTCACCCTCAGAGGAGAAAGCGGCGCTTATGCCTTCAAGCACAGCACATTCGTGGTGGTCGACTGTCCCACGGCGTATAATGCCATCTTAGGCCGACCGGTCCTAATCGATTGTGGGGCCATAACCTCGATACGCCACTTATGTTTGAAGTTTCCATGCGACGATGGGCGTATTGGCACCCTCCGAGGAGACCAACGAAGTGCACGGAGCTGTTATAACGTCTCCGTCCGATCCGTCTGCACGGTCCAGGAGACATTTGCTGCCATTCCTTTGGCGGAAGAATTACCAGAAACTGGGGGTGCTCAGGAGGCATACTTTGACGAACTCGACCCAAGAGTGGGAATCGAGAAAGCAATAGAGCCGATGGAGGAAGTCGAAGAGGTGATCCTCAACCCGGGAGAACCCACCAAAGTCATTCAGGTGGGGAGAAACCTGCCGTCGGCCATTCGAGACAAGATCGTGGCCACCGTGAAGGATAATCAGGATATCCTGGCATGGTGCCACGCTGATATGACGGGGATTAATCCTAATGTTGCGTGCCACGCACTCAACATAGACCCATCTGCAACTCCAATTCGCCAAAAGAGGAGGCCGTTAGACCCAGTGAGGGCCGAAGCCGTCAAAGCTGAAGTGGACAAGTTGATGTCCATAGGCTTTCTCCAGGAGCCTCACTATCCCGTGTGATTGGCCAACCCAGTTCTGGTCCCAAAACCCGATGGGTTCTGGAGAATGTGCATTGACTTCACGGACCTAAACAAGGCCTGCCCGAAAGATTGTTTCCCTCTTCCGCGAATCGATCAAATGGTAGACGCTACTTCCAGGTACGAACTCTTATCCTTCATGGATGCATACTCCGGATACAACCATATCAAGATGCATGTCGTGGACCAGGAACACAACAGCTTCCTCACGGACAAGGGTGTCTACTATTACGTGGTCATGCTTTTCGGTTTGAAGAATGCTGGGGCGACGTACCAGCGTCTAGTAAACAGAATGTTCAAGGACCAACTGGGGAGGAACATGGAGGTGTACGTGGACGACATGTTGGTAAAGTCCAAGACCTCCGGGGACCACAGTGACGACCTTGAGGAAGCTTTCGCCGTGATCCGAAAGTACGGGATGAAACTGAATCCAAAGAAATGTACTTTCGGGGTCTCGTCTGGGAAGTTCCTCGGTTTCATTGTCAGCTCCCACGGAGTGGAAGCCAACCCTGAGAAAATAAAGGCGTTCATAGATATGCCTTCCCCCCGGAAACATAAGGATGTCCAGAGCGTTACCGGAAGGATAGCTGCTCTCAGCCGCTTCGTATCCAAGGCCACTGACAAGTGTATCCCCTTCTTCAATGTGTTGCGAGGAAACAAGAAGTTCGAGTGGACCCCTGAATGCGAAGCAGCCTTCCAACACCTCAAAGAACATTTAACCCGAGCTCCCATTCTGTCCAAACCTGTCGAAGGAGAGGCGTTGTTCTTATACTTAGCTGTGACTGAGCAAGCAGTGAGTGCCGCTCTCGTCCGGGAAGATGGCCGTATCCAGCTCCCTGTGTATTACGTAAGCAAGAGGTTATTGGACTCCGAGTCCAGATATTCAATGATCGAGAAACTCTCCCTTTGCTTGCTAATTTCTTCACGGAAGCTGAGGCCATATTTCCAGGCGCACACCATCAAAGTACTCACCAACCACCCTCTCCGACAAGTCTTGCAGAAGCCCGAGTCTTCTGGCAGATTGCTTAAATGGGCCATGGAACTGAGCCAGTTCGACGTCCACTACCAACCACGTGTTTCCATAAAAGGTCAAGCTCTCGCGGACTTTATTGTGGAATGCTCGGGAATGAATGACCTCCCGGAACGTCCCACATGGAAGGTCTATGTAGACGGGGCCTCAAATGAAAAAGGAGCTGGAGCAGGGGTCATCCTAATATCTCCCCAAGGGCATCAGCTCCAGAGCGCCATCCGTTTCGCGTTCCCCGCATCCAACAACGAGGCAGAACACGAAGCTATGTTAGCTGGATTACGACTGGCCAGAGAAGTCGGAGCCCAAAAAATCGAAGTATACTGTTAGGTTCATTTTAGGTTTGTTTTAGAGATCGTTTTAGGTTGTGTTTTTAGTTATTTAGGATTGTTTAGTGCAGATTTATGCTTGTTTTCTTTTTGTTTCAGGTTTTAATGGTCAATTACATAATATGGAGTGAAATGAGAAGAAACATGTTAAATATGATAAATAAGATGGATTTCGTGTTGATTGTGGAGTTTCAAGACATTATGTGTGGAAAATACTACATTGAAGATGCTCAACACACGTCGTTTATGCTCTATAACGCAAGTCTGAAACTTCAAGCCGCATTTTTACCATGATGTATTCACTTTCTGGAAACACTTCTAGAAATATAATTTGTATATATTTCTCTTATCTTTCCATAGCTTTTTGAATCATTCCATTCTGAGTTATATTGAAGGAGTTATGATCAAAATACAATGAGATGACGCTGCAGGCTGTTCGAACCGAGTTTTGTCGGTTCTGACTTTAGCGCTACAGCGCCATAATAAGAGCGCTACAGCGCTAGTGCACCAGATTTTGAAGCATTTTGGCACTGTTAATAGCGCTATAGCGCTCCAGAAGTAGCGCTACAGCGCTAGAGACGCGATTTTCACATTTTTTACCACTTTTTGAATGGCAATTTGGTCCTTTCACTTGGGAACTTTGGTAGGGATTTTTGAGAAACATATAATGCGACTGAAAGGAGGTCTGGGGGGGAGAGGATGACGGCTGGAGTAAGAACACCATATTGGAGGATTCGTCCCTGAGTTTTCATCATCTTTTTCTGTCAATTTTCATGTTTGTAATTGAATTATCTTATTGCTAGAATGAAGATCATAGGCTAAATTCTCTTTTAGGGCTTTTATGTGAATCTTTTGGAAACCCTTGTTATGGTTTAATGCAAAGTTGATATTCTTCTTCATCTCTTTCAATTCCTTGCAATCTATGTTAATTGTGCGATTATTGATTGATCACCTCTAATTGCTATTTTATGAATCAAATTGAAATCTGAAAAGTGAAATTTGATATGCTTTGATTGTTTGGATGCAAATTTAATTTAGAACGAAGGTATCTAGATTATTTGCGTATTTTATGAGTTGCGTGGCTAATGCCCTCTACATGATTCATCTTACCATAGAAATATAGGAAGTTGTCATTTAGATTGAATTTCATAAGTCTTAACCAAATTATGAATTGTTGTTGCAACTTATTCTTGAATAGGGAGAAGGGAATATAGACGCTTGCATTAGGAAATAACAGGGTGGAAAAATAGAGGATCATAATTGTCCTAATTGTGTTTTCTTTGTTAATTTGTTTAATTCTTCACTGCGCTTTGTTAGTATTTTTCTTAGTTTAAAATCTCTGATAATTGCTTAATCAAATAGAATTAAGGGATTAATTGATTGGTAATTGATAAATCAGTCCTTGAGGACGATATTCGGTTTTTACCATTTTTATTACGAATTGCGACTGTGTGCACTTGCATAGCTATAAATCTCGCAACATATACAGCGACTCCCTACTTGTGGTAAACCAAATATCCGGGGAATACCAGACGAAAGGCGAAAGAATGGCTGCCTACGTGTCTCTCTCCCGCGACCTACTGCAGCATTTCAAAGGCCACCAAATCCGCCAGGTCCCCCGGGACCAGAACTCACTCGCGGACACGCTGGCCAAGCTTGCAACGGACCCGGAGATTGAACAGTATGGCTTAGTCCCCATCGGGCACTTAGAAGCCCCCAGTACTGAGACACGAAGGATAAACGCCATCATCGACCATTCCCACTCCTGGATAGGACCCATCCTCAGATTTCTCACCACCGGAGAGCTCCCCACTAATAAAGCTGATGCAAGGAAGCTCCAATATCAAGCTCCCCGATACATGGTTATGGATGGAAAGCTTTATCGCAGGGGGTTGTCCATACCCTTCCTTAGGTGTGTTGCCGGAACCGAAGTCAGCACCATCATCCATGAGGTTCACGGAGGCTTCTGTGGCGATCATACCTCCGGGCTGAGCCTCTCCAAAAAAATCCTTCGACAAGGATACTTCTGGCCCACCATGAAGAAGGATTGTGTGGATTATGTCAGGAAATGTGAGCAGTGCCAGAGGTACGCCAAGGTTCCGCGAGCGCCGCCTACAGAAATTACCCTAATGACCAGCCCCTGGCCGTTCGCCGTTTGGGGCATTGACCTAGTAGGTTCCCTCCCAACTGGAAAGGGTGGAGTGAAGTATGCCATAGGGCTGAAGCTGAACCTATGGGCTGAACCTAGGGTAGACTACTTCACCAAATGGGCTGAAGCTGAACCTATGAACACGGTCACATCTAAAAAAGCACTGGACTTTGTCATCAGGAATATAGTGTGTCGTTTTGGGCTTCCACGAAAAATTGTGTCCGACAACGGAAAGCAATTTGACAGTGAACACTTCACGAACTTCTGTGCTTCGCATGGAATTATCAAAAGCTTTTCCGCAGTCGCCAGACCCCAGGCTAATGGGCAAGTGGAGGCTGTAAACAAAATATTAAAGACCACGTTGAAGAAAAAACTCCAAGCCTGCAAGGCTCACTGGCCGGAAGAACTTCCGCGAGTACTTTGGGCCTATCGCACAACAGAGAGAACTTCGACGGGGCACACGCCTTATTCCATGACCTTCGGTTGCGAGGCCGTCATCTCAGTAGAAACTATGATCCCCTCTCACAGGCAAGATACCTACGACCCTGCCCGGAACCATGCCCTTCTCCAGGAGTCATTGGACATGATCGAAGAGCTCCGCGAGCAGTCGCAGGTCCAACTAAAAATGTACCAAGGCAAGATAGCCCGACACTTTAACACGAGAGTCAAGAGCCATACATTCGAAGTTGGGGATCTTGTCCTACGGAGAGTATTTCCTGCTACGCAGGATCCGGGAGTGGGAGTCCTCGGACCCAACTGGGAAGGCCCCTACGAGGTCCTAGAAAAAGTGGGCCATGGGACGTATCACTTAAAGAGACTCGACGGATCTAAAGTCCTGCGCGCCTGGAACACGGAGCACCTCCGCCGTTACTACCAGTAGGCCCCGGACCATCTAGTCGGAAGTCCTTGGTGAAATTAGCAAAAGTGAAAAATATGGAAATAATCCTCCCTGTTGTAAAACTCACGCCTAGCAGGCTAATTTAATGAAACACGGAGAGATTCACTCCGCTTTTACTGCACTTTTTATCCCTGTGTTCAAAGCTGCGTTTTAACAAGTGACCACGCGGTCCGGAGACGTCCGGACCCCACGCTCACTTGGGGGGGGTATACATGGCTAAGGCATAGCCATACGCCCCTTGAACAAAACGTACACAGAACACCACTTATGTGCTAGCATTGTGTTTGAAATTTTTAAATTGTTTGAAATATTTAAATTGTTAAGCTTAGGTTTATTTGTTGCCATGAACATGCTTGCATTACGTGTCATATGTGCATTATGTGCTTATGTGAAAATTGCCATGGAAATGCCTGCCATTATGTATCATGAAAATTATCTCCTGTGTAGCCCAGCGATGGACAGGACTAGGGGTTGAGGCACGTTCATAGAGCTACGCCAAAACACCCCCAGCTCCCTGGCAAGTCCTTTGCAGAATACTCCGCGATCGCTGTAGAGCTTTGCTTCGCAAGCTCCAGCTGCGGGTCCCGCAAGGCGAAAGATGGCAAGATCCGCGATCGCTGTAGAGCTTTGCTTCGCAAGCTCCAGCTCCAGGTCCCGCAAGGCGAAAGATGGCAAGATCCGTGATCGCTGTAAAGCTCTGCTTCGCAAGCTCCAGCTCTGGGTCCCGCAAGGCGAAAGATGGCAAGATCCGTGATCGCTGTAAAGCTCTGCTTCGCAAGCTCCAGCTCCTGGTCCCGCAAGGCGAAAGATGGCAAGATCCGCGACCGTTGTAAGCCTTGCTTCGCAGGCTCCAGCTCCGGATCTCACAAAATAATGCATGGCGAGCTCCTCGGCCATTGCAAGTTTCAGCTCTAGGAGCAGACATGGTCGATCCCCCACTCACAGCAGGCCTTGCTTCGCAAATCCCCTGCTCCGGGATCACACCTGGTGGGCGTGGCGATTTCCCCGACAGCAAGGAGCCTTGCCTCGCAGGGCTCCATGCCAGGTCCCTGAAGTCAGCCACCATGAGGCTCGCAACAGCAGTTAGTTTTGCTTCGCAAAGATCTAACCTTAAGTCTAGCGACGCTCACCAAAAGAACTCTCGTTCCTAGCCATGGAACGGCTCACCGTAGCAATCCCAGCGAGCAGTATAACTACAAGTCCCGGGATTGGCTATTTGCCTTAGGAAAGCTAAAATACGGTGAAAGGAGCCTGGCCGTTGGAACCAGGAAACCTTCGTAACTTAGAAACTACGTGGGAAAAGACATCATCCGTTAGAGCTTCAAGTGGGAAGTGCATAGGTTTTGGCCGTTGGAACCAAAACCTCATGCGCCCCTACAACAGTTTCTACCGTATAAAAGTCTACCCTAAGCGCAAAGATAAATAAAGAACTCGGCAGAAAAGAAAGGAGAATGCTATAATTATGGCAAATATGTCCGCAATGAAAAACTCAAAATAAAAAATAATTAAAGATAAAACCCCTTCAAGCATTGGGGGTAGCTGCAGCTTCCACGACCGCGGCTTCGGGGGCATCGGCTTCAACTGAGGCTGGCGGAGTCGGCTCATTGGAAGGCGGAACTTTGTCACGGGAAGGTTCAGAGGTCCCCGCCTCTCCGGGATCTCCCACCTCAGGGGCTACAGCGCGTTCGTCAATGTTGAAAGTTTGGACGTACGCCTCTGGGCCTTGATCCCACACGAGTAGCTTCTCCCTCATGGCTTCGGCATCATCTCCCAGATAGCCTAATACCTCCGGGTTCACTTTCCAGAGTTGATGCATGAGGACCACATGCGATATATTAATCGTCCTGTTCAGTATCACCTCAGCATCCTCCTTCTCCTTCAAGCGCTCCGCCTCGGAGGTTGCCAGCTGTGCCTCCGCGACAATTAGTTGAGCCCTCAATTTTTCCATTTCGGCCTGGGAGGCATCCCGCTCCCCCTTAAGAGAATCAATCTCCTTGCGCTGCTCCGTATTTTGGTTCAGCACGGATTTCTTCTCGGTCACATGCCCCCTGGCAGTGAATTGCAAGGCCCCGATCTCTTTATCCTTCTCGGCGAGCCCCAACTGCAGCATAGACACGAGATCCCTGCTCCTCTTATGGAGTTGCTCCTCCTCGTGCAGCTTACTCGAAAGAGTGGAATATTCCTCTTGCTGCTTAAGGAGGAGATCATTTTTTGACTGCAAGCGAGCTTCCAAGGTGTCCTTCTCCACCCTGGCTTGGGACAGCTCTTCCCGGAGCTTGGAGTTTTCGGCCTTCATCCCATCCGACCGCTGTCTAAACTCATTCTCTGCCTTGGCCCGGTACTCTTGATATTTGGCAAGATATTTCTTGTCCGCCTCTTCTTCAGCCGTGCGCCGGGCCTGATCAATCTTCTCCGAGGCCCCCAAGGCCTGTTGGGCCAGTTTCTGCTTCTCCGCCTCCAAGGCCTGGCGAGCTAGCTGGCTCTCCTCCAACTGAACAAGAACTGCACCAACCTCCCGGAACGAGCGTTCCGCGATCATAGAGACCTGCAAGGAAAGACAACAGAATGAGTTAAGCCGGACCAAAAGACAGATGATCCCAAAACACAACAACTGACGGCTGACCCCGGACAGTTGCTGCTTCACAGCGTGTGTCAGCAACAGCGGATCCTTACTGCTACTGATGGCCCATTTCTCAGAATTGAGCTCGCACAAGCTCAGGGCCATGTCCTCCATCATCTCAGCTCCGAACGGTGCCAATGCACGTCCGAGCCTAGGCACCAGCCTCTTCTCCAAGGCTGGGCCATCCAAAACCGCTCCGGCCGGGTGAAGGGATCTCACCCCCTCGGCCAGCTCAGCCCTCTTCACGGCAGACAAGTTATCTGCCCTTCCCTGAGTAACAGCCTTCTCCGCCTCTAACCGCCTCTTCAAAAAACTATCGGCCCGTCTTACACCCTCCAGGAGGGCAGCGGGGAAACTGGTTGGCTTCCGAGGGAAGTGGAATTTCAGGCCAGGCAGAGGAAGGTTTGTTGGCTGAGAAGAAGGAGACCACGAAAGGGTGGACTCCCTTTGGGCTGGAGGAGGAGGCAGACGGGGTATTAAAGCCCCGGTCTGTTGCTTTTGCTGCTGCGACAGCGGAAGTAATTGCCCTTGTTGCTGCTGCTTGTTTGGATATTGTGGTTGCTGCAGCTGTGACGTTGGTGATTGTCTCTGTTGTTCTTGTTGCTGCTGTTGTTATAGTTGTGCTTGCTGTCGTTGCTGTTGTTGTTGCCTTCGACCGGGAGAAGAGTGTCTAAGGCGTTTCTTCTTAGCGCCCTCAGCATCTTCTCCGGGACGCTTGCTCACCCCAGTTGTCTTCACGGGGAACACAAGCCCTTCCCCGTCGCTGCTGCTACTCGAGACCATCATAGTCTCGGAAGGCCCGTCGGCAGGAGACTTCTCTACCCTCGGAGACACTTGCGCCTCGCCACTTGTCTTCTTGGGGGAGGTAGTTTTACCTCCCCTACCAGCCTTGGTCTTCCGTCCTTTCCCCGTGGACGGGTCTTGGCTAGTGGCAGCCTTCTTAATGAGCAAAGTAACCCTCCCCAACATCTTGGCTTCTGGATACTCTGCAAGAAACGTACAAAGCAAGGTTAACGAACCAACAAGCAATGAGAAAGAAAATAAGCGGAAGACAAGACAATCAACAACATAAAAGCACATGCAAGCCCGCCAGCAGGGAACAAGAAACAAGAAAAAGAAAAGTTTGAAAGGGACGACCATGCACGAGAAACGTGGATGGCCTTCCCCGAGCAAAACAAAACACCGCTTCCTGCTCCAGGAAGCTCCCGTACTCCTTGAAGTCCGGGAATGACATGCTGAGGGAAGAAGGGTCAACCATGATGACACCTTCTAGCAGACTACCGTCACTCAGACACCCGAGAAGCTCATCTACCCTATCGCAATATCTGTCAAAAGGTATCCTACGCGGATCTAGCCTAAGGAAGCGAGGATCGAACCCCATCTGAGAGGTCCGGGAAACCTCAGACAGGCTGGGGGTGTGGATCAATCGAATACTAGTCTTACCTCTCCCGGAGGTGCTAGCCCCCGGAGCCCCTTCGTTAGGGTAAGCCGCGGCGTGGCGGGCCTCAATCTCCTCTTCCTCCGGCTGGGGGTCAGGTAACCTCTCCTCCCAACTAGGAGATAAAGTATTTTCGTCCTGGGCTGCTTGGGTGATCACCTTGGACAGCTCCAGGGCAATCTGCTCCCGGATGTCAGCCGACACCTGACTTTGCCCCCTGCCACTCACTGGCTCGATGTTTTGGAAAGAGGCGAGTAGCCCGTACTCCCTCAACGATTCGGAGGTCACAAGTCCCTCCACTTTCAACTCTTCCTCAGAAAGCCCTTCGTAGAACTTGGACCTCCTTATCATCTCCGCGCAGCGAGGTGTCCGCGGAACGACTTCTGCAAAATTCAAATACAAGCATTATAGATCCTCCCAAAAGGCAAATCAAACGCAAAGAAACAAAGTTGAAAAGGAGAGGAAGGAGCACTTACCAGGGATTTTGAAGTCCAAAGATAAGGCTGGCACCCTCTTCAGCGGAAAGCCAGTCGTCAGGAACCAGTATTCCCGGAGGTCTGGAACCCTCGCGGTATGACAAGTGGGGCACATCACGTCCGGGTGCCTTTCCAGCCTATAAAACCCCACCTTGTCTGAATGACCCCTCATAGGCTGAGACTTCAACCCGTAGAAGTACAGCACCTCCTCCGGGGTAGGAGCTTCCAGTTTCCGGGACTTGCAAAAGATGAACCACCCTGCTAGGAGCTTGTAGCTGGGAGGAATCAGCTGGAAGGGGGCAATCCCGCCTTCACACAGAAATTAGCAAAGTAACTCCTTAGGGGCAAGTGCGCCCCACACACTATGTGTGCCCAGCTCCAGGCACCAAAGCCCTCGTGACTCTGGCTAGCCGACTCGCCCAGCACCGATAGACGGTGCCACATCAGACCTGGGATGTTCTTCAGGCCTGCCTCGGAGGAATACAGCTCCAGCATGCCATAATTCCTGAAAAGGTTCAGCTTTTGGTCCATCTCCCAGATGGAACTATTGGAAGTCGGTGGGCTAGCCGCGACCACTTTCGCCTTTCCTTTCCCCTTTGCACCAGCGACAGGGGAACCCTTCTCCTGGGCAGAATCAGCCTCCCCCACAGCAAGGAGTTGTTCCTTTGAGATGTTCGTCACTGGACAAAAGAAAGAAAGAAGAAAACACTCTAAGCAGTCAGCACCCTTGTCATACCCTAGTGGTATCAAAGGCTTCGGGGAGACCCTCCCCGAAAACTGCTTGGAGAGGCTCCCACCGAGCTTACCGAGGGATTGGCACCATGCCACCCGAAGGGCAGCAAGGAACCAGACTCAGACTCCGAGCCTAAGCCCACCAAAAGAAGTGTTCTTCCAGAGAAAGACACCCTAAAGGCGTTCATGCTTATGCCCTAAAACAGCAAAACAAGGAACGACTTTCCAAACGCAAATCGTCAAAGCATGCAAAAAAGGCTACTTATCGACTCACATCAATCACATGCCTACCAAAGCCCTATTCACGCATGCACATAAGCGATAATGGCAGAAACCTTTACTCTAACAACTACCAACAACCTAAGGTTTGGGAGGAAAGAGCAAAGTAGAAATACTTACTGATATTCGGGTAGTTGGAGGTTGAAGGAGTAACTGGATCTCTGTAGAGCACGATCGCGAGAAGTAAAAGCTGCAAAGACGAAAGGCGATTCAAACCAGGAACTTCGGCGAATAAACCCACTGCCAAATCAAAAGAAAAGTTTCCAGATCCTTACCAAAAGAAGTGGTAAGTTCGGAGGAACGGAAGCTGGGAAGCCTGAGAGTTCGAAGGTTTGGAAATCTGAAAATCCGAAAGATAGAGAATTTGAAAGCGTAAAGAGGAAGAAAGGTCCTTTCCCTCGTTTTTATAGCAGGGAAGAAGTCGTTTCGAATTCCTCAAATAGACGGTCCCGATCTTCCCATTCCGTGTGCATCAGATCCAACGGCTGGAGATGAAGCGACGATCCTATTTATGACTCCTCGGATGGGAATAAAGTATTTATTTCCCATCATTACACCACCTCGGGCCCGGAGTACCATTAAAAACCGTCAAATCATTACTCAGATGACTGACGCACGCATACTCAACCAGTCGCCTCACGCACACGTCTTGGTCGCAGAACCATTCCCAGAATGACACGTGGTCCTTGCCGCACTTCAGTACTTGAGTTCAAACAGAAGAAATTCCCTTTCTTTTTCATACTAACACTCAGGCGGGAAAAAGGAACCCTTCCGGGAACACAGAAGGTGGCCCCTCGCCTAATCTAAGAGACCGAAATACCCGGAGGACTGTACAAGCTCCCGGATCTCTCAAAGCTCCGTGACCTTGGGGGGTAAATGTTATCCAGATTTCCGGATAGCGTTTAGATCGATGTCCTCGGGGAAGCAGAATTATCGATGTCTTTCACGGTAGGTGACCAGAGCTCGCGGATGGACAGAAAGGCTTCGCCTCTCCCGTTTAGTGTCCGGATTACTCTTCCAAGCAAACACAACACGGAAACTCGTCAACTCTCCCGGAGTCCCGAAGGGGTATCCTTCGGGGAAGCCCCTTCCAGGAGATGCTCTTCGAGTAGTCTCCGCGGAAACAGTTCCGTGCCTCGCACGGAACCAAACCAAACGGTCGAGTCCTGGAGGAGGCATATTTGGAATGATATCCGCCTGACACAGGATCCCGCCTGACACGCCCGTCAGGTCAAAGCCGCACATATCCCAGCACGCCTAAGGGTACCTTCTCGCGTACTGTTCCGCTGACAACTTGGAAAAGACGGCTGACTTTGTGTGTTCCCCATACTTTCACGTAAATATACCCACATAGAGTCTTGTAGCCATGCTACTACAGTAATTTTATCCCCTATTTATGGCTGGTGTAATTAAGACTCATGTACGTAGAGAAAAACCCTAATCCGAAACCCTAGCTATAAGGACCCCTTCATTTTACAAGAAGAGGGACGGCCAACAGATCACATAGCAAAAACTCTACTAAAATCTCTCTAGCTTCATCTTCTTCAAGAGAACCCGAGAGAAACACTGTGAGTGTGTGAAGTTCTTGTACACCAGCCATCTTATTGTAACCTTTTCCAAGTATAATAACATCGACTCGTGGACTAGGGCTTGTTAACGCCTGAACCACGTAAAAACACTGTTTGTTTAGTTACATTTTAGCACTTCTACAGTTCTTATCTTTTTATTATTCTGTTTGTATTCGTTTCCGAAAAACTCGGTAAACACTGATCATCCGTCTGTTACTTTTCACCACATCTGTGTCTCAACGTTAACCTTTCTCACTAATACCCAAGACTTAAGCATCTTATGATATCCATAACTGTCAACTTACTGCTCCAAGTGTATCAAACAGGTTCATACTTTTGTCTCCCGCAAGGTTCGATCCAACCTCGCGCCAGGTGCGCCTGGGCGTGCCTAATCCGTGATGCACCCCTACAAGTCCACGTCCTCATCATAGATCAAGTCCTTTATGCCATCACTCTTCAGTTAACCACAACATACACAAATTCCAGATACTAAACAATCTTACCTTGTCTTCTGAATTTCTTTCTGATTTGACACCATTCAATCCGTCTGTTGACGGTGAAATCTCGTCAACGATATAAGGTTAGAAAACTAAGACTATATTGCCAAAGGTATCTCAGAAGAAGATGGAGAAAACTTGAGAGAGTAAATATGTAAAACTGCCATGGAGTCGAAATTGTATCTTATTCAAAAGCCTTAGAATACAATCAGTTTTCCAACCCCTTTTCTAGAGGGATGATGATCTATTTATACTGGAGCTCTAATGGCTCCTCATACATTGTGGTCCCAGGGGACAAGATTGTGCATAGGTACATTGTCAGGGTAGTGGCACAGGTTGTGGTGGACCAGAAGGTTATGGTGTCGGCCTGGTATATAGTCAGAGGTATGTATGTAGTGCTTCCACTCTCTGTACAAATCCGTACCTCCAGTACTTGTAGGACACAGATGTCAGAGTCATGCCTTTGCCCTTTTCAGGGTTGTACATCCCGTGCATGTACATTCATCTCATGTCTAGTGGTCCCGCTTACTTAAATACCTTCTCTAGGTTTCTTCATATTTTAGTAAGTGTCAAACCATACTTCTTTCATCCTGACCCTATTTCCATGTATGAGACCTTGAAATAGGCATGTACGAGGCTAGGGGATGGGTCTCCCAAGGCGAGACCCTCGGTCCCTAGGCAAGTACCCATGCATGTATTGGGCACTCACGAGGCTCGGGGATGGGTCTCACAAGGAGAGACCCCCGGAGCCTAGGCGGCTGATGGCATGGGATGGCTGCATGTGCACGGTGGGCAACCTCGCATAGCGAGGCCCCAGGAGTCTCGACAGGTGCGCGCACACGATGGGCAGCCTCGCATAGCGAGGCCCTAGGGGTCTCGGCAGGCGCGCGCACACGATGGGAAGCCTCGCATAGAGACATGGGTCTCGTGTGGGGCAAGACTTCGGGTTGCTTGGTTTTCCCGAGGCTAATGAGGGTAACCCTCACTTTTTCTCTTGAGAATTGACTATGTCTTTGGTCAATTTTTGGCATTCACACTTGCCCCCCAGTCTATTAGGAAGTCTTTAGGCTTCCTGATAGACTTATATTAATGCTAACTCCCTATGCTCTAGTGGCATTGCTGGGTGATCCGTATCCGTTGGTGCACTTTGATTACTTGTAAGGATATGTTGACCCCTTGGGTCCTTGCTATCCTTTTATGTATTTTTGCGCGCGCTTATTATTTCTTGCGAGAAGCGTCCTTCTCGTCATTAGGCATAGTACTATTTTTGCAAGCGTCTTCTTTGAGACCCTTTTTGCAAGCGTCTTCTTTGAGACCCTTTTTGGAAGCGTCCACTTTGAGACCCGTTTTGCAAGCGTCTACTTTGAGACCCTTTTTGCAAACGTCTACGTTGAGACCCTTTTTGCAAGCATCTATGTTGAGACCCTCTTTGCAATTTTTGAGGTGATCTCCCCTCATGTCGGGGTTTATATGGCTAGATGGTCCTCGTCCAATTTTAAACTTCGTCGGTGAACCTTCTAGCATGACGTCCCCTTCTATATTGACTCTTGAGACGTATTAGTAGTAGGGTGACTGGAGGAAGGTTCGCTTTCTTCAACATGCGAGTTGTCATGGCCCTCTTCCACACGTATGTACTTGTGTGCTTTATTCGACCTCTCATTGGCTGGGGACTTTACATGGGACTCGCTGTTTCCTGCCTTTAAGTTTGTATGGCCATCCTCCACGCGAATATACTTTTGCGCCCTCTCGTAGAAGTCATCTAGGTCAGTGACTTCCCTCTTGAGCATGCTATCCCACAATTTGCTTCCTGGAAGCACTCCAGCTGTGATGGCCATTTTTGATTCCCTGCGGGTCAAGCTCCCCACTTTGGCTACCTCCATGCTAAACCTGTGGATGTAACTCTTCAGACTCTCATTTTCTCCTTGTTTTACATTGGCGAGGTTGGTGCCTGGCATTGTATAATCACGCATGGCGTGATGCTGTTGGAGAAACTCATCCGAAAACTGCTGCCAAGACCTGATGGATCCTGGGCGAAGTCTTCTGAACCATTTATACGCAAGTCCTTTCAAGGTGACCACGAAACAGTGGCATCTAGCCCCGCTGCTGATCCCTCTTAACTTCATCAAATCATTGAATGCGTCCAGATGGTACTTGGGGTCTGTGCTCCTCTCATATGGGGTCAGATGCGGCTCCTTGAAGTTGGCTGGGAGTCGGATGACTTGGACCTCTTTAGTGAATGGCGATTCATGATCGAACTCATCCTCGATGGTTTGTCCTCCGGGTGCGATGACAATCTTGCTCCGCAGGCTCCTCATCTCTGTATCGAGGCCTTGCCTCCTCTCCTTCAGGGAGTCTCTCAACATGGAGGGGTTGACATCTTCCTTTCCTTTGTCGTCTCGGGGGACAGTAGGAGGTGTAGTTCTCTTTTCTGCCCCTCCTTTGTTGAGCTCTCCTCGTAGATCTAAGGGCGTCCTCTTTGAGGTGACGTCGATGTCGTTGTGAGGGCCAACATTGATCCCTTGCCTTGGCCCCTGAGGTGGCCTCGATGGTCCGGGATGCTCATGCGGCTTCTCCCTGGGGGTGTTACTGGCGGAGTGTCTGGTCCTCCCGTCGTCTACCAGGACAGTGGTTTCCTGACCCTTCTCTTTCCTCTTGGGTAGGGTCACGTTCGACTTACCTTGCAACAGGCCATTCAGTACCTCCTGCATGTTCTCCAAGGTGGTCTCCAGTCTTTGGTTTTTATGGTGCAGCTCACGAATCTCCTCTTCATAGAAACGAGATTTAGAACTCGAGCTCACGGAATGGACCTGAGGTTGTTTAACATGTCTACGCGTCGAGGGGCCCGGATCCTGCCGGCCGGAGTTCAGTACCTGCGATGGTTTGAGAGGAGGGAACTCGTTGGCATTCCCTGGTGGTGCGGTAGTTGTCCTTGGAGGATTATCACCGGACGGGATGGCCAGTGATGAGGCCTCCCTGTCATTCTCGCGAACCTCAGGGTCCCCTGGGGGCTCCACGTCTCGGGGTGGAGATGGATCCTTCATGGAGGCCTTCAGCTGGACTCCGTTTAGGTGGACCTCCACCTCTCGTGGCTCCCTGAGCCGCTTCGAACGTCTTGGCATTTCTCCTTGCCGGAAGTAATGGTAGAACAGTAGCTTGGTGCTTACGTTCCCACAGACGGCGCCAAACTGTTGACGGTGAAATCTCGTCAACGATATAAGGTTAGAAAACTAAGACTATATTGCCAAAGGTATCTCAGAAGAAGATGGAGAAAACTTGAGAGAGTAAATATGTAAAACTGCCATGGAGTCGAAATTGTATCTTATTCAAAAGCCTTAGAATACAATCAGTTTTCCAACCCCTTTTCTAGAGGGATGATGATCTATTTATACTGGAGCTCTAATGGCTCCTCATACATTGTGGTCCCAGGGGACAAGATTGTGCATAGGTACATTGTCAGGGTAGTGGCACAGGTTGTGGTGGAGCAGAAGGTTATGGTGTCGGCCTGGTATATAGTCAGAGGTATGTATGTAGTGCTTCCACTCTCTGTACAAATCCGTACCTCCACTACTTGTAGGACACAGATGTCAGAGTCATGCCTTTGCCCTTTTCAGGGTTGTACATCCCGTGCATGTACATTCATCTCATGTCTAGTGGTCCCGCTTACTTAAATACCTTCTCTAGGTTTCTTCATATTTTAGTAAGTGTCGAACCATACTTCTTTCATCCTAACCCTATTTCCATGTATGAGACCTTGAAATAGGCATGTACGAGGCTAGGGGATGGGTCTCCCAAGGCGAGACCCTCGGTCCCTAGGCAAGTACCCATGCATGTATTGGGCACTCACGAGGCTCGGGGATGGGTCTCACAAGGCGAGACCCCCGGAGCCTAGGCGGCTGATGGCATGGGACGGCTGCATGTGCACGGTGGGCAACCTCGCATAGCGAGGCCCCAGGAGTCTCGACAGGTGCGCGTACACGATGGGCAGCCTCGCATAGCGAGGCCCTAGGGGTCTCGGCAGGCGCGCGCACACGATGGGAAGCCTCGCATAGCGAGGCACTTAGGTCCTTGGCAGACGCGCGCGGATGGTGGGCAGCCTCGCGTAGCGAGGCACTTGGGTCCTTGGCAGACGCGCGCGCATGGTGGGCAGCCTCGCATAGCGAGGCACTTGGGTGTTTTTGGGAACCTTTGCTAAGGCCTCCCATGAGACATGGGTCTCGTGTGGGGCAAGACTTCGGGTTGTTTGGTTTTCCCGAGGCTAATGAGGGTAACCCTCACTTTTTCTCTTGAGAATTGACTATGTCTTTGGTCAATTTTTGGCATTCACACCGTCTAACCTCAAGTTTTATTGTTCTCCTCATCTCTGATGTAGTCGTCTCTGGAGGTGCTTGTGCAATAAATGACGCGCTTACCAGTCTTGTTATGCCTTCAATTCTTCAGACGCTCTTCATTAGCTTCTTTGCGACTTCAGATCAATTCTTCTCTTACCTGTCCTTTCTTCTTGCTTCTGTAATCTGAGAACTCCTGACGACACCCAACTAACACTCCGTAGAACCTTACCTGAGACTCTGCCTTCTGGGTACTAACGTCTTCAGCATAATAATCAGCTGCTCACCATTTCCGTCTGGGAGTAATCCACATGCACTGCTCGTGAGCTTGAAGGACTTGCCCACACCGTTCATGCATTCTCTGTCTAAAGAACTTACCTGTGCTGCTGTAGCTTGAACCATTCCAGAATCTTTATTACCAACTCCTCACACTGTAGCCGGCGCAAACTAGACAATCCACGAAATGTCTCTATCCTTGGTTTCCAACTGGCAATAACCATGTCGTAGATCAACTCTTGGGGACATCGTCCCATCTTGTATCCAACATTGTACTTTTCGTCCTAACCCGACGATACTAGCAATCCTCGCAGTATAACACACTAGCTATACCAGGCTCAGATTCCTTCGATTGCTCCAATAGACTTTCTGTCGGCCAAAACCGTCTTCTACAACATCCCTTAAACCAATCCTATCTGTAGTCTGACCTTGAAGTATTCCCTAAATCTTTCTTTGCATACCCGCATAACTTCCCACTGGTCAGCTCTGCCTCCTTTACGTACTCTAGATGATATTCTCAACAACCCATCCGCCAGAGTTTCTAATTCCTTCTCAATAAGTATAACTGTCCTCGGCCTCTCAAATGGCACCTTTGAGGCAACTTCTCTATGTCCATCTCCCCCTCAGAACATTCTCAACACCGAGCCCTTCCAGTTCGTTACATGTCCAAAGCATAAGCTCGTCAGTTAAATACTCATCCTTGAGGACTCAGCCTCGAACCTCGAATGTATCGATGCATTCCAGTTCTCCGTTTCCCGCACCATGGGAAATCCATCCTAACATCTCGAGTCATTCTACGTAGAAGTCATGTCCTCACCTGACCTCCTCTCCGATGGCATCCTCTTCCTCATGTGCATACCAATTAACCTCCTGGTTCCTGTCGCCATTTCGATAACTACCTTTTCGATCAGGCTTCTTTCCAATCTCAATCTAGGTGCCCAAGCACTGTCTGGAGTCCTTTTACCTCAAAATTGAGAATCCGACCTCGCTGCGTTCTATCAACAAAAGTACCGTCTTATCAGTCAGACTTTTTCCCCTTTTTTCTTAGCAATCCAGAAGCCACAACACTATCTGGGGTTCTTTCAACTTGACTATCACAATTCTCTCTTTACTAACTCCATCAAAGGAAGCACTGCCCTTGCGGCTCTAGCACTCATGCTCTATACATCAACCATTAGTTCCTCAAACAATATGGCCCTCTCCGCCATCCACATGCAGACAAAAACTCTTTCCTCAAAGCAGCCCAAATGCCTTAGACTATTCCAGATCTCATGTCCTTAAATGGGTCGCCACCAATTCCAGATACATCCATCTGTATAAATTTCTGAAATGAACTATTCAATTCACCAACCCATTGATCTACGCTATCGTTACCCCTAACAGTCCAAACCAGACTTAAACATTTGCCCGTCTCCACGGTTCTAATCATGTCTTTAAAATCTCTTCTAACCATTCATCATCTAGGTTCTTTCCAACCCATTAAGCCAGTACCTCAGCCCGAGTACCAATTCCAGGCATCTCCCTGCCTCAATATTTAATACGACCCTCTAACCAGGATCTCTCGTCCTCTTAACCAAGGGTGGAATTAACTCTGCTCATCTATTGATAATTTCCTTGTCAACTCGCACCTTCCTCAACACTAGAGGATAACACCCTATACGCCTTTCATATAGTACCCTTATCTGTCCATACTTCACAGTAAACCAACACTGGCAACCTTACTGTTAAAACCTCGAAATCAGCTATTTCCCCAGAGAAATCCGCTATCCTTCTATCCCGTCACAACTGACAAACTCCACAGCTTACTCACACCCTAGTGACCCTTTGCTGCTGCTTTTTGGGATAACTGGAGATCCCAACTCCAACTTATACCTAGAATCCCTTTCTCAACACAATATCAGGTCCACAAACCCTTCTAGGGACCAACAACTCGAGTTCATCTGTCAAAACCGACCAAACTCCTGAACTCAGAGGTTCATACCCTGAACCAACTCACAACTAATTCCAAATATCCACAGGTATAATGCACACACAAGCATATACTAGGTCAAATCCACAATGATATACATTTAGCTACCAGATTCAATCATCACTAAGTATATCCATACTCGTCATGCTTCATACAAGCCAATAAACAGATATAACATATGAATTTAATCAAGAAAATTAACTACATACACTCAATATGCGAACCATTATGCCAATATTCATCCATATGCATAATAATATTATTCAGCATGCATCAATCTCAACATGCAATAGTCAAGGGCCAGGCCCTATCAGTATCTCATACATATGTTATCTCATTCCTCATGCTCCATATCCACAAGCAGGCAAACAGGGCATTTAAACACATATTCAGGCATGTTAATCAATCATACCAACCAACCCTGAGTCGAGCTTGTCACTGACAGCGAGCGTACATGTTCGGTCGATCTCCAGAACCAATAAACCTTGGCTCGCTCTGATACCAAGTTGTAACGCCCTACTTCCTTAGAGCCATTACTAAGTGAGTTTTTTAAGACAAAATAGTGTGCAATGAACTCGCTAACCGAGGTTTTGAAACAAAAGTGTGACTAATTAAAAGTTAAGGCTGTAATCTTTGAAAATGCGTTGTTTCATCAAAACTTCTATTATTAAACAGTTGGGATCCCAAAATAAGGTTTGAAAACTAATTACATCTTGAAATAAGGTTACAGTTGAGAAATTATAAAATTATAGATTATTACAGCCATTTTCGAATAAACCCCCAACCAAAGCAGTCGGGCAGGCCAAACATGTACACGTCGCTTCACGCTCTCCGTATTCATGGTTGGTTGACTCAGTCATTGCCCTTACCTGCAACACAGAGCACCCGTGAGCTGAAGCCCAGCAAGAAAACTCATGCAGGACATAACATATGCATTTATACAATTTATCATAGCAGATAATCCACATATAAACAAGTCAACCATTAGACTAAGCAAACATGGCCATGCCGCCCCAGAGACCTTACCAAAGCCCTGGGGTATCGGTTCTCACCGCGAGGATAACTCATGTATCCCTGGGTCCCACCCTGAATATAGCATAATACATGTATCCACCGGGCCCCGCCCTGACTATAGCATCCCATGTGCTCGGTGTTACTTTCGGCCCCACGGCCGCCCCGGCCTACGCCGTACTCGGCCCTTGCCGTTCATTTCATCATAATCACACATATAGTACATTCGAAATAAACATTCACACACATCACGGATCATTTAAGGTTAAACATTTACACATAATACAATCCAGGGCCATGCCCTAAAATCACACAGTGGGGCCATGCCCTATTCTCGGGTGTTATAGTTTTCTTACCTGTACTCCGAGCCTCCTGATGCACTAAAGCCGCGAGCACGGTCCTCAAGCATGAGCCTCTCCAATAGCCTAGTCACAACACACATAAAACACTTTTTAATACTAACCAACCCAAAACCATTTCCCGGGACCAATCCCGCACTCTCGGCACCTCTAATTCCCTAAAACAATACACCGGAACCATCCCCCGAGTCCCCGGGCAAAAGCCCTAAAAACCAGAATTTTGGGTGTCAAAATTGGCCTAGGGCCGCGGCACTCCCTTCAAGGGCCGCGGCGCCCAGCGACTTGGCCTCCTCCTGATGCAACCTCGAGCCGCGGTGCCCAAGAACAGGGCCGCGGCGCTCATACGCGAACCCAGAAAATCTGGGTTTTCCCTTGCGTTTTTCCCGAACTTAAACCTTCCAAATCACACCAAACCAATACCTAAACCCCAAAACCAATTCCAAACCTCAAATGAACCACCCAACAACTCATAAACTCTATATTCAAGCTCAAAGCACAAACATACCCAACAATCCCCCCTTAGATTGCAAAAATCAGCAACAACAAACTCAAACATTAAAAACTTAACTCAAGCTAAAGATTTCACAATTCAAAACAGAAATCAAACTTAAATGCTCATAAAATCCATACCTCAAGTGGAGAATCCACACTACAAGCTCCCTTGATTCACCTCCTAAGCTCCCACTTCAGCCCATTTTCCTCTTCTTCTTCTTCTCATTGCCCTAACTCTCCTTCTCTTTATTCTCTTCAATTTCTATCAAGCCTCAAGTGTCATAAATGCCCCAAACCGTATACCCCCAAATCCCAGCTGCCATTTATCTATTTCCCAACCAAATGACCAATTTGCCCCTCCTTGCCTATCCTTTCCTACTTAAACCTCAAGGGCACTTAAGTCCTTTCATTTCTATTTCATTTCTACCATTTTCTTTCTAAAACTTGTTACTCTCAGCAGTAACTAATGGTTACCCAGGTTACTAAGTCTCCAATAACCATTACCCGCTTAATCTCAACTTAACCATAAAATCTCGAGGTACCCCTAGGCTTCTCCCGAGCCGGGTATAGAAATCCCGTTGTGACTCTTAAGTTAACTAGCTCTCTAGGACCGTCTCGGCACATGCATCACAACAATAACACAACACTCACGTGGTACAAATCACGGAATACAATTATCACATATCAATGCAGTTATGCCCAACAAGGCCAAAATTACAGTTATGCCCTTCTAACACGATCCGGGCCTACATGCATACTAATATACATAGCCATGCATCTCAGATAAACAAATAGTCATATAACATGCTTTAAATCATAATCATGCATTTAACTCATCAAAGTCACACATAAATCCCATCATGCCCTCCTGGCACGCTAATCAAGGCCCTTAAGCCTTATTAGCGAATTTGGGTCGTTACAATAGACAAGACCGTTACACTATGTGTGTTTATAAAAGTGCTAGACCTGCTAAACAAGTCATTTAATTGAAAACGTGTTACTGAAACTATAATGGAACTAGGGTGAAAAGATTTTGGTCTCAAAAGCTGTATTTCTTATAAGTAACATTTTTTGTTTACACAGGATCCCAAAAACAATTAAATTAAAACCATTTACAAAAGATTCGAGAATTAAGTACAGTATTAGCCATAATAAGGATAATTAGACAGTTGGGCAATCTCTGTCCTGATCCACTCCTCGGCCATGGCGACCGAACAACTGACAATGTACATTCAACCCCGCAGCTCTCCATCTCAAGATTGGTCCAACTTGCCTTTGCCTTTACGTGCACCATATAGCACCCATGAGCCAAGGCCTAGTAAGAAAACACAATAACAGAGCATAAGCAATCAACAAACAATCCAATATCTCATAACACATAAACATGTTCTCAATAGTTTAAACGTCCATGATAACCAAGTATTCAGCACACCAAACATATCATTTCTTAACAATAATCAGTTCACAAATGATAACTAGGGTTAGCGCCCTTAGGCCGCGTAGTATGTTTATCCCACTGACTCCGGCCCACTTAAACCGAGCTTAGTGAATATTAAGTTATCCTCGGCTACCAATGGCCAAGTCGCACCCTGTGTGCAAATATTGTATACGGCACCCTTAGGCCGTTTATCACATGTCCCATGGAATAATACCATCATTGACATTATATAGATATTGGGAGCACCTAGTCCCATCTCAAACATATAGTAGGGTGCATTTTTCTTACCTTTAAGTTTGCTAGCTTTGTTCACTTTGATCCTTGAGCACGATCCCCCTTGAGCCCTAGCGCGCACCTAGTCCCAACCACAAGCTAGAACCATGACCAAACCTCAAGTCCAAAACCTAACCTCAGGACCAATCCCGAGCCCTCGGGAAGCTATAATTCCACCAAGCAGGGTGGTGGAATCGAACCCCAAACCCTTGGGCAAAAATCCTTGAAAATAACTCAAAATCCCCTTTTTGAAAATAGGGTAGCGCTACCGTGCTCTAAGGAGGGCGCTACAGCGCTACAAGCAGAACCAAAATCCCCCAGGACAGATGGCCTAGCGCTACAGCGCCCAAAGGCTAGCGCTGTAGAGCTAGTCAAAGACATCCAATACTGCATTTTTCCTTCCTGTGATTTCCCTGAGCCAACCCTTACCAAAACTCTTCCAATCGTCAACCAAACTTAAAAACAAGCTTATTAACATACTCCACTCATCCCAAGCATCCCAAATACTCAAAACCCAACCACATGCATCCCTAATCTCAAAATTCACCATAGTCGATCCTAAACTCAGAAACTCAGCAGAAACCGTAGAAATCTCATAATTTGAAACCAAAGTTCCTTACCTTTAATTGGAGAGTTGATGTTAGGATACCCTCTACTCTTGCCTGGCTTCCTCCTCCTCAAACCCTTGGCTCCAATTCCCTAGAATTCCCCATCAATTCAGCTTAGATACCTTATTTAAAAATTAAAACCAGAACTGAAGAAACTTCAAAGTCTTAACTCAAGTAGAAGGTTTGTTCTTCCTAAACCCTTGCCAATTGTTCAAGCCTAACTCAGAAACCATATGGCTCAACTTAATCTAGCTCTCCTCTGAACTTTGCTCCAAGAACCCTCAAGAAAATGGTGGAGAAAAGCCTAAACCGACCTTGCCTTTCTTCCCTTCTTTCTCTTTCTTTTCTTTCCTTCTTTTTCCTTCTTTTCTTTCTTTTTAGACTTCTATTTTTTTCTACAAACTCCACTGAGCATAAAGCCTCAGTTATGCCTATCCTTATCTACCAAATGACCACAATACCCTTCCCTTTAACTCTAACTCTTTTAATCCACCTAGGGGTATTTTGGTCATTTCACCCAATTCTCGCTAATTCCTCAAGTGTCTCTAATATTTTTCGCTTACTTCCTAATACCTAATTAATCACCAATTATATTCCTCGATATCAAAATAGACCCCAATATATTCTCTAAATTCCCATTTATACCCCTAGGCTCGCCTCGAGCCGGGTACAAATCCCCGTCGTGACTTTTTCGCTAACCTATTCACTAGGATCGTCTCGAATCACAGATCACAAATATATCCACATAATAATGTGGTCTCAACAATTATCACATATACATACAGTTATGCCCTCAACGGGCCAAATTTACAATTATGCCCTTTCTAACCTAATCACGGCCTACATGCATACTAATACACATAGTCATGCATCTCAAATATTCAAATAGCCATACAACATGCTTTTAAATCATTAAATCACATATATTCCAATTATGCCCTCTCGGCACACTAATCAAGGCCCTTAAGCCTTATTAGTAAATTTGGGTCCTTACAATGTCCATTAAGAAAAGTTGTCTTGATGTCCATTTGCCTGATCTCATAGTTGAGAGCTGCTTCTATGGATAGGAGGATGTGAATGGATTGGAGCATGGCTACCGGACTAAAAGTTTCCTCATTGTCCACGCCTTCTCTTTGGGTATAACCCTTTGCCACTAATCAAGCTTTATAAGACTAGATATTTCCATCAACACCTTGTTTCTTCTTGTAGATCCACTTGCACCCAATGGCCCTAAAGTCACTGGTGCTTCCATAAGATCCTAGACAGAATTTGAGTACGTGGACTCCATTTCCTATTTCATGGCTTCGAGCCTAGTTCCTTTTTCAGGGCTAGCCATTGCCTGTTTGTAAGACAATGAATCATCATCACTAGTGTTACCAACAACCATATTGGTTTCATCATCCAAACCATAGTGAACTGGGTTCCTAGAACCCTCCCACTACGAAGAGGCTCTATGACTCTTTGCTCAGTGGTACTTTCTTCATTTAAATCGATTAGCATCAGTTGGACATGAAGAGTGGGAATTTCATCATGGCGATGGAACATTGGATGGAGTCAATTCTTTAACCATCTCCTCTAAAATTACTTTGCTGTGTGGTGTGAAGTTTTGGACATAGTCATTTTCCAGAAAAGTAGCATTTGTAGAAGTAAACACTTTCTTTTCTGAATGAATATAGAAAAGTCCACCCCAAGTACCTTTAGGATAGAAAACAAACATGAAAACTTTAGTTCGCAGTTCTAGCTTTCCTTCCTTTTTCCTCTGGACGTGGGCGGGACACCCCCAGATTCTATAATGGTGTAAACTAGGTTCACGTCCATTTCAGTGTTCTAAAGGTGTTTTGGGGGTTGATTTAGACGGCATGACATTGCGAATGTCATTCACGGTTTCAATTGCATGTCCCCAGAACAAAGTTGGTAGAGTTGACTAACTAAGCACGCATCTAACCATTTCCAATAAAGTTCTGTTCCGGCATTCCGCTACACCATTTTGTTGCGGAGTACCTGGGGCAGTAAGTTGTGATAAAATGCCAAGTTCAGTTAAATGATCTTGGAACTACATATCTAAATATTCTCCGCCCCTATTAGATTGCAAGATCTTTAACGTTTTACCTAATTGGTTCTGAGCCATCGCTAGGAATTCCTGAAACTTTGAATATGTTTCTAATTTCTTATGCATTAGGTAAAGACATTAATATCTAGAGTAATCGTCAATGAAAGTTATGAAATAATCAAAACCACCCCTGGATTGTACAATCAAAGGTCCACAAACATCTGAATGCACAAGTCCAAGTGGTTATTTGGCCCTATCACCCTTTGCAGAGAATGGACGCTTGGTCAGTTTGTCTTCTAGACAAGATTCACAGACAGGTAATTCACCTAAGGTGAGTTCCCTCAAATGCCCGTCCTTTGTAAGTCTTTGAATCCTATCATAGCCAATGTGACCTAGTCTCAAGTGCCATAAATACATCATATTATCGTTATCGGTCTTTTGACGTTTATTGGTCCTAGGTTTAGCTACTTTGAATAAATCATTGTTAAGAGCAAGGGGTTCATTAGGTAGACTCGAAAGTATGATGCTCGTTCATGAGATGCATCAGACCATAGTTGAGTTGATCACGAATGTGTGGACATGGTGCCATCCTAGCATTTACGGTGCCATCACTAATGTGTGGAGACGTTGCTATCCAAGCATTTACAGTGCCATCAAGAACGTGTAGAGATGATGCTCGTTCTGGGGATTCCTCAGTCATGACGAATTCAGAGTTGTCACCAGTCAACACAATGTTGATTTTTTGCCTCCATTTAAGGAAGTTTTCTCCGGTGAGTTTCTCCATCGAAAGTTGAGAAAGGATGGGAGTAGACATTGTTAGGAAAATATAATTTGCCTCAATGGAAATTGGTAAGAAAATAACAACTCTAGACAAAATATTACAAATAAATAATTATTGATTTAAAAGTGTTACAACTCTATGACTGAAAATACAAATAGACAATAGAAGAATTAGAAGAAGAAGATAGAGAAATACAACTCTAAGGAAAAAGACACAAATAAAGTAAATGTGTTTCAACAAAGGAAATGAGAGGATTACAACTCTTAAACAAAAGTACAAGTAAATAGAACAAGAAGAATATGAAGAAAAGCAATAGTAGAAAAATAAGAACAAAAACAAAAAAACATTAAACTCTCACTCACACAACCAAACTGAAGAGTGTTTGGGATCATTAGCTTGAACAAGGTTTGAAACCTTTGACCAAAAGCTTATTTCCCCCTAACTCAAGAACTAAGGGATCTCTCACAGATTTTGGAAATGCAATCTGGAAAAATCAAGCCGCTAGGTGTTTTCTAGCCAACTGCTCTAATGGATAGAAAAATTGTTTCTTACAAGTATGCAATAGGCTCCCATATATAGAGTTTATAGACACCCTTTGAATTTCAAATTCCACCAACCCCCATGGCTGTTACCAATGATTAATCGGATGTTTATGGAATTAAAAATGAGATTTGCGAGTTATTTGGTGTTGACCCTCGATTTGGCCAACGACACGGAGTCAAAAATACAACAAGAAATAAGATAATAATCAAGAATGTAATCTAATGGTAAAGAATAGACACATACAATTTATAGTTGTTAAGCCCCAAAGAATGGTAATTACCTATGTCCACTTAGTGCTATTATTAATAATTAATTCCAATGCCATGATCAAAGAACTGGGGTTCTTGAGTTTCACAAACCTTGGGAGAATTACAACAAGACGATGGATAATCGCACTGTATGTTCTTTCTCTCAGTATTCAGGAGAAAGATTCAAAGGTCAAAAAGTCCCCTCCTTGAGCTCTCTCATGCCTATTTATAGGCTCAAGGGGGGTTACATTGGCCAATGGGCCTTAACTATCCTTAATATCCGTGTATCAAGGCAATAAAGAGGAAATAATCAACGTAGTAATTATAAGATTACAATCTTTTAAGGAAATAAACTGAAACATTCGACCAGCCTGGTCGCATCCAATCGTGTGGTTTGACGAAGCAATGGGTGGCTGGTCGATAATCGAATAGCACCTCCTTATTTTGACTCTTCCACGTGTCAACCACGTGTGAGAAATCCTTGCCACGTCATCAATAATCATTTTTGGGTAAACATTTGGGTTCTTGGAGCCGTTCAAAAAGCTTGGAAAAAACTAAAAAAATTGTCAGAAATTCACCTGTGGCCGCGGCTAGGAACATCAGCGGTCGCAGCCATTGCTCTCTGTTCCCTAGGCCGCGGCCACCAACATCCTATGGCCGCGGCCACTGCCCAAATTCAGCACATCAAATTTTGCTGTTTTCCACAATTGGTTCCAACACCCTCCCAATTGATTTTGTGACCCCCAAAACACATTGTTGGGGTTAAAATCATATCTCTAACATCCATTTCACATATGGCTTTAAGATATTCATCTCAATATGGTGTAACAACAAATCTACACAATAATGGGCAATATTTGGAAGTTACAAATTTGTGACTGAATTTGTAACACCAAATATGTTACATATATGGATATTTTACACATACCTAAATATTGTAACTCTTTATTATATGTTACAATATGTGAAACTCTGTCACATATATTGTAACGACCCAAATTTGCTAATAGGGCTTAGGGCCTTGAATAGCGTGCCTGGAGGGCAATAAATAATTTAACATGTTAATATGTGAATTTATATGAATATGTAATAGAGATGCATGTTTAGTTGAATTAAATATGCATGTGGGACCCATTTGGATATTAGGGGTATGTCTGTGATTTTAGCCCGCTGCTATGCAAGTGCACACAGTCGCAGTTCGTAATAAAATGGTAAAAACCAAGTATCGTCCTCAAGGACTGATTTATCAATTACCAATCAACCAATCTTTTAATTCTATTTGATTGAACGATTTCAGAGATTTCAAACAACGAAAAATACTAAGAATCACAATAAAAATTTAAACAGAAAATAACAGAGAAAATGAAATTAGGACAATTATGATCCTCTATTTTCCACCCTATTATTTCCTAAGGCAATAATTTATATTCCCTTCTCCCTATTCAAGAATAAGTTGCAAAAACAATTCATAATCTGGTCAAGATTTATAAAATTCAATCTAAATGACAACTTCCTATATTTCTATGGTAAGTTGAATCATGTAGAAGGCATTAACCACGCAACTCAGAAAAATAGGCAAATAATCTAGATACTTTCGTTCTAAATTAAATTTGCATCCAAACAATCAAAGCATATCAAATTTCACTTTTCAGATTTCAATTTGATTCATAAAATAGCAATTAGATGTTATCAATCAATAATCGCACAAATAACACAGATTGCAAGGAATTGAAAGAGATGAAGAAGAACATCAATTTTTGCATTAAACCATAAGAAGGGTTTCCAAAAGATTCACATAAAAGCCCTAAAAGAGAATTTAGCCTATGATATTCATTCTAGCCATATGATAGTTCAATTACAAACATGAAAATTTAAAGAAAAAGATGAAAAACCCAGCAATCAATCCCCCAAGATGGTGTTCTTACTCCAGCCGTCGTTATCCCCTTCAGCCTTGTCTCAGTCGCATATATGTTTCCCAAGAATCCCTACTAAAAATTCCCTCTGGAAAAGACTCAATTGCCCATAAAAAATAACCAGATATGTCAAAAATCGCGAAACCAGCGCTGTAGCGCTACCCTTGTAGCGCTGTAGCGCTAAACTCAGAGACGAAATGGGGGAAATCTGGGCACCAGCACTGTAGCGCTCTTTTGGTAGCGCTGTAGCGCTAAAGTCAGAAATCAACTTCCTGAAAACTGCATCCAAGCGCTGATGTTGTAGCACTGTAGCGCTAAAGTCAGTGCCGAGCTTCTTCAAAATTTCTTCCTAGCTCTATGGCGCTCCCTTAGTGGCGTTGTAGCGCTACTTACAGAACCATCAAAATTCACAAATCCGTCCCGATTTTATTCCACTTTCGCTCCTTTTCATTATTTGTATCACTTAACATTAATCACCCTGAAACAAGAACAAACGAGCATAATTCCGAAATAAAATAATCCTAACTAATGAAAAATAGCCTAAAAGATAGGAGCATAAACGAGCCTAAAACTCGTTTATCAAACTCCCCCAAACTAAATCTTTACTCGCCCTCGAGTAAATACTAAGTTAAACTGACAAAACGAAACAAACACAAAACGAACAAGCTAAACCATCATTACCATCTATATTGCTTTGCCAAAACTCATGAAATCTCAATTGCAATAATAATAACCAGAATTTCAGCTCAATTGCCTTAAAGTCCAATTTGTAAAGTTCAATTAGGGAAATCAATAATATATCATGAAAATGACTACAACATTTGGACTCTATCATATATGCTCAACTCCTTCCAGACAATTCCACAAACCAATTTTTCAATATGCTTGCATTACTTGACCTTCTCCACTAATGTCAATAACACGTGTTTTGAAATCAAAAGGACTTTAGTCAACAAGGCTCGATCTTTAGTCATATCAGACACATGACTAACTGGCATAAATCGAGCACACACAAAGAACGCCCAAAATCTCGCCTCCATGTTAAGCTGGCATGATGCTATACTAATAGGGAGGCTGCCAGATAAATTCCAAGAAGCGCCTTCAAAGCACAGTTTATCAGCCACAGCCGCAAAATCTATAGATCCATTCAAGAACTGGGCATATTCCTCCTCCTCCTGTTTTATATGCGGGGCTTTGAACACCTTATTAATCGCTTCAGCAGTGAAAGGCACACGTTTACCTTGAACAAAGACTGTGTCATTGTGTTTATCTCTTAAGTTCGCATAAAACTCACACACCAATGATACATTAGCCTGTGCCAATCTAGTTAAAAAATCGCCCCATTTCCTATTCATGAGATTCGCCCGAACCCGTTCAAAAATCGGATGAGCAAACGGTTCAGACTGAAATTCCACTTCACGCTCGGGAATCAAAGGCTTCCTGACAAATTTCTCATACCACTCCTGAGCCTTGAAATTGATAAACCGAGTCTCATCATACTCATGCTCAGAACTATCCTCCCTTGGTTGAGATGCAGATGCTTGCCCCTTTCCCTTGTCCTTATTTTTACCCGCTCTACTCTTGGGTGCCATTATCTATACTATCACCAAACCCAAAAGACAAAATTTTTACAGCACCTCCCTTACCAATGGACCCTTTTCCTCTTCACAAACAGTTACAATATTCAACCTCTCAAACAAATCAACTAAAATCCCCACATCCAAACAACAAAAGTGATCCACCCTCTTCAATCAATCAAGGCCAGCCAATCCCAAATAGCACAATAACAAAAATATCGGAGGAGGGGAGGGGAAAGGACCACTTACCAAACCATTGCAATAGATTCCCTTACACTTGAATGTGAACATCCCCTTCAAAATTTCCACCTTTTGCAAGAAACTAGATCAATGAATTCCTAGGTTTTCAAAACAGATTTGGGGCAAAATTGAAATGGGTGGGAGAAGAAAGGGAAGAAAGGAAGGAAATCAGAGGGGAAATGAAGGAGAGATGGAGGGTATGTGGAGAAATTTCTGGGAAACGGGTTGCAAGGGAAGATCTATGGAGGTTATGGAGAGGATGGGAAAAAGAAAATAGGAATGAAGAAAAAGAAAGTGGAGGAAATGAGGGAGAAAATCGCACCCCTCTGATTTTTTAGAAAAATTCTGGGCCGAGCGCTATAGCGCTATAGGGGTAGCGATGTAGCACTCATACGCGAATTTGGACTCTGGCCTCTGGAACCAGCGCTGTAGCGCTTACTGACCCCCGAAGTTCCTTTTCTTCTCTGAGAAGAGCGCCATAGCACTGCAAGTATAGCGCTGTAGCGCTATGGCACCTGAAATCACCACATTTTTATATTTTTCATAATTTTTTTTTTCACGATTTTCACGGTTCAAACAATACATGAAAATGAAAATGAAAACTAAAAACATAATCCCATCATTGTTCAAAACTAAATAAAATAAAATAAAATAAATTTACAACTGAGAACTGCCTCCTCAAAGCGCTGTCTTTAACGTCATTTAGCCGGACGCTGGATCCCTCTTCAAAGAGGCTTCAGAAGGAGGATAAACTTTGCTTGATCAAAAGTACCACCCAAGTAAGGTTTCAATCTCTGGCCATTGACTTTAAAGGAATCACCTGAATTGCCCCGAACTTCTACAGAACCATATGGAAAGACCTGAACAACAGTGAATGGTCCTAACCATCTTGACTTCAATTTCCCAGGAAAAAGTCTCAGCCTTGAATTAAAAAGAAGTACCTGTTGCCCTAGTTGGAACTCCTTCCGGACTAAATTCTTGTCATGCCAAGCCTTCGTTCTCTCCTTATAAATCTTGGCATTTTCATAAGCCTCATTTCTGAACTCATCAAGTTCATTCAGTTGCAACGACCTTCGTTCACTGGCTGCACTCCAATCAAAATTTAATTTTTTTATAGCCCAGAATGCCCTGTGCTCCAATTCAACTGGTAGATGACACGCTTTACCAAACACCAACCTGTAAGGAGACATGCCTATTGGTGTTTTGAATGTAGTTCTGTATGCCCAAATCGCATCATCTAAATTTTTCGACCAATTTTTCCTCGAACTGTCAACGGTCTTCTCAAGGATGCTCTTGATTTCTCTGTTTGAGACTTCAGCTTGCCCATTTGATTAAGGATGGTAAGGCAAAGCTTTTCGATGATATACTCCATAATGAGCCAGCAATGCATCAAGTTGTTTATTTACAAAGTGTTTCCCTTCATCACTAATCAGAGCTCGGGGAGTGCCAAATCTAGTAAAAATATGTTTATGCAGAAAATTAAGCACAGTTTTACCGTCATTGGCTCTAGTTGCTGCAGCCTCCACCCATTTGGATACATAATCCACTGCCAATAGAATATATTCAATATTGTAAGATGGTGGAAAAGGCCCCATGAAATCGATGCCCCATACATCAAACAGTTCCACCTCAAGAATCCCCTGTAAAGGCATTTCATTTCTCCTCGAGATATTACCAGTTCGCTGACACCTATCACAGGCTTTGACAAAAACATTGGCATCCTTGAATAATGAAGGCCAATAGAAACCACTTTGTAATACCTTGGCCGCTGTTCTTGATGCTCCAAAGTGCCCTCCACATTGTTGAGTATGACAGTGATTAAGAATGGACTGCATCTCTTCTTCAGGAACACACCTTCTGATAATCTGATCAACACAGTGCCTATAAAGAATCGGTTCCTCCCAATAGTAGTGTTTCACCTCAGAAAAGAATTTCTTTAATTGCTGCTTTGACATTTCAGGAGGCACAATCTTGGCAACCAAGAAGTTCACTATGTCTGCAAACCAGGGGACAGCTAAAGTCTCACTTACCCCAAGCAACTGCTCATCAGGAAAGTGATCATTGATTTGCACTGCTTTCTTATTTTTAGTCTCCTCCACCTCAAGTCTAGAGAGATGATAAGCCACCACATTCTCGCTCCCCTCCTTGTCACGAATTTCCATGTCAAATTCTTGAAGCAAAAGAATCCATCTAATCAGGCGGGGGCTTGGCATCTTTCTTTGACATCAAGTATTTAATAGCAGAGTGATCAGTGTAGACAATCACTTTGTTACCAATCAGATATGGTCTAAATTTGTCACACACAAACACAATTGCTAGCAGCTCTTTTTCTGTAGTAGCATAATTCAGCTGAGCATCATTTAGAGTCCGACTATTATAATAAATAGACCTGAATACCTTGTCAATCCGCTGTCCCAAAACTGCCCCCACTGCGTAGTCACTGGCATCACACATCAACTCAAAAGGCAACTCCCAATTCGGAGCTCTCACAATTGGAGCAGAAATAAGCTTTTCTTTCAAGAATTTGAAAGCCCTCAAACATTCTTCATTAAAATCAAAGACAACTCCGTTCATAAGCAGATTTGAGAGAGGCTTGGACACCTTAGAGAAATCTTTTATGAATCTTCGATAGAACCCAGCGTGGCCAAGAAAACTTCTAACTCCTTTGACTGAAACTGGTGGAGGCAGCTTTTCAATGGTAGAAATTTTTGCTCTATCTACCTTAATTCCCTCACTTGAAATTTTATGGCCAAGAACTATCCTCTCTTTCACCATAAAATGGCATTTCTCCCAATTCAGCACCAGATTTGCCTTCTCACAACGACGCAGCACGTTCTCCAAGTTACCCAAACAGAGGTCGAATGATGAGCCAAAAACAGAGAAATCACCCATGAATATCTCAATACACCGGTCTACCATGTCTGAAAATATGGCCATCATGCACCGTTGAAATGTTGCAGGGGCATTGCATAGTCCAAATGGCATTCTCCTGAAAGCAAATGTGCCATAAGGACATGTAAAGGTTGTTTTCTCTTGATCCTCTGGTGCAATAGCGATCTGATGATACCCAGAATACCCATCCAAGAAACAGTAGTAGCTATGGCCTGCCAATCTGTCAAGCATCTGATCAAGGAAAGGCAAAGGAAAATGATCCTTCCTTGTTGCCTTATTGAGCTTGCGGCAGTCTATAAAAATCCGCCACCCCGTTACAGTCCTTGTTGGAATGAGTTCATTGTTCTCATTTTTCACCACAGTCATTCCACCCTTCTTAGGTACCACTTGCACAGGGCTCACCCATGCGCTATCAGAAATTGGGTAGATCAACCCAACATCCAACCATTTAAGAATCTGCTCCAATACTACTTCCTTCATAGCTGGATTGAGTCTTCTCTGGGACTCTATGGATGGCTTGCTATTCTCCTCCAATAAGATTTTATGCATCACCGTTGACGGGCTTATTCCTCTAATATCTGCCAAGGTCCACCCAATGGCCAATTTATGCTCCCTTAGAACCCTCAACAGTTTCTCCAATTTTATCTTTGACAGGTCAGCTGACACAATGACAGGTAAAGTTTCATTCTCTCCCAAATAAGCATAGCGCAAGTGATATGGGAGGACCTTTAATTCCAACTGTGGTGGCTCCTGAATGGAGGTTAGCGGTTTATCAGTCGCATCTGCTAGTTCTTGAAATTTCTTCCAATATGGTAAGAACGAGTTGATCCAGTTTACACATTCTCTGATCTCAGCATCATCATCATCGTCGCCCTCATCACCCAATAATACTGCCTCTAAGGCATCACTGCTCATCCTTCTTTTGGAGACTGCCTTTTCTATCACATCCACACTAAAGCAACTGTCACTAGCCACCGGATACTTCATAGACTTGAAGACATTAAAGACCACCTCATCTCCTTGAACTCTAAGCTTAAGCTCTCCTTTGTGAACATCAATAAGAGCTTGGCCTGTGGCTAGAAATGGCCTACCGAGAATAATTGGGACATCTGTGTCCTCCTCCATGTCCAGAACAATAAAGTCAGCTGGAAATATGAACTTATCCACCTTCACAAGAACATCCTCAATAATACCTCATGGATGTGTTAACGATCGGTCTGCGAGCTGTAAAGTGACAGTTGTTGGTTTTGCCTCCCCCAAACCAAGTCTTTTAAACACAGATAAGGGCATCAGATTGATACTTTCCCCCAGATCACATTAGGGGTGCTTACATTCAAACTTGCCAATGGTGCAAGGTATGGTGAAGCTCCCCAGATCTCTCAGCTTTTGGGGTAACTTCCTTTGTAAAATCGCGCTGCACTCTTCAGTGAGTGCTGCTGTCTCATAGTCCTCCATCCTCCTTTTCTTTGACAGAATCTCCTTCATGAATTTAACATAGCTGTGCATCTGCTCCAAGGCCTCAGCAAAAGGAATGTTTATGTGCAGCTTTTTAAACACCTCTAGAAACTTAGAAAACTGTTTATCAAGTGTAGTCTTTCTAAGCCTCTGAGGGTATGGAACTCGAACTGGCTGCTCAATAACAACTGGCGGACTCTGTTCTGACTGCTGATGGTTTTCAGTAACCCTTTCTGAATCAGACTGTTCACCCATCTCTTTATTCTGAACCACTGCCTGTGGAGGTCTAGGCTGCTCAGTTTGCTTCCCACTCCTCAGAGTAATTGCCTGAACTTGCTCCTTGGGGTTGACTTCAGTATTACTGGGCAAGTTTCCCTGGGGTCTGTTATTGAGCATACTGGCCAACTGCCCAACTTGTGTCTCAAGGTTTCGAATAGAGGATCTGGTCTCCGTCATAAATTGAGTCTGAGTATTAGTGAGAGTCAACAAGGCAGCTTGCAGTTCATTAGACCTCTCAGGTTGAGGCATTGATTGTTGAGGCCTAGGCTGTTGTGATGACAAAGCTTGATGAATAGGTGGCTGAGGCATGTTATTCTGAAATTGGCCCTGAAACTAAGGTTGTTGGCCTTGATTATTCTTCCACGAAAAATTGGGATGATTTCGCCACCCAGGATTGTAAGTATTGGAGAATGGGTTATTGAGTGGCCTTTGACATTTTCCCACCGCTTGAACTTGAGCATGATCCACTGGGGTGTTATTATTCATACAGATAGGGCACTGATCAACAGAATGAGCACCACCACACATTTCACACCTCACTGCCATCTGAACCGCATTGGCAGATACACTACTCTGTTGTAACTGTTTCGTCAAGGAGGCTACTTGTGCTGTTAGAGCAGTGATTGCATCCAGATCATGTACCCCAGCCACCTTTCTGACTCCTGATGATCTTTCCTCAGACCACTGATGGTTGTTTGTAGCCATGTCCTCCAGCAGCTCATAAGCACCAGTTGCGCTCTTGCTCATAAAAGTGCACCCGCTGCAGGATCAATAATGGTTCTGGTTGTCGGACATAAACCATTGTAGAAATTCTGTACTAGCATCCACTGTTCAATGCCATGATGAGGACATCTTCTTAGGAGTTCCTTAAACCGTTCCCAAGCTTCATACAATGACTCTCCGTCATTTTGGCAAAAGTTATTGATCTCTCCCCTCAATTTAGCAGCTTTGGACAGAGGGAAGAATTTAGACAAAAATTTCTGAGCTAGATCTTGCCAGGTGACAATAGAATTTGGCTGCAGCGAATTCAGCCAGCTTTTAGCTCTGTCCCTCAGAGAAAATGGGAAGAGCCTAAGCTTGACAGCGTCATCACTCACCCCATTATATCTGAAGGTTCCACACAACTCCAGAAAATTGGACAAATGGGTGTGACGATCTTCAGAAGGCAACCCATTGAATTGCACAGAGGACTGCACCATTTGTAGAATAGCGGGCTTGATTTCAAAGTTATTGGCCTCTACAGCTGGTGGGCGTATACTACTTTGTACTCCCGTCAGAGTGGGTAGCACATAATCTCTCAGGCTCCTCTCAGCATTGTTCTAAGCCTGACCCCCTTGTACAACTCCAGGAATTAGAACATTCCTGCCATCCCCTTCATTCTGTGCCATCTTCACAGATTTCTGGGCCTCCCTCTTGTTCTTTCTGATTAGCTTACAAGACTTTTCAATCTCAGGATTAAGAGGAACAAGTGTGTCTTTTCCTTTTCTACCACGCATATACCAAAATTCACCTGAGATAAACAAATTAAGCAACTAAACAGATTAGAAACAAGAGAAATTAAAATCAAATTAGAATAAAAATTAATTAGACTGATATTGATCATTATTTTCAGTCCTCGGCAACGGCGCCAAAAACTTGTTGCGATATTTTTGCTATGCAAGTGCACATAGTCGCAGTTCGTAATAAAATGATAAAAACCAAGTATCGTCCTCAAGGACTGATTTATCAATTACCAATCAACCAATCTTTTAATTCTATTTGATTGAACGATTTCAGAGATTTCAAACAACGAAAAATACTAAGAAGCACAATAAAAATTTAAACAGAAAATAACAGAGAAAATGAAATTAGGACAATTATGATCCTCTATTTTCCACCCTATTATTTCCTAATGCAATAATTTATATCCCCTTCTCCCTATTCAAGAATAACTTGCAAAAACAATTCATAATCTGGTCAAGATTTATAAAATTCAATCTAAATGACAACTTCCTATATTTCTATGGTAAGTTGAATCATGTAGAAGGCATTAACCACGCAACTCCGAAAAATAGGCAAATAATCTAGATACTTTCGTTCTAAATTAAATTTGCATCCAAACAATCAAAGCATATCAAATTTCACTTTTCAGATTTCAATTTGATTCATAAAATAGCAATTAGATGTGATCAATCAATAATCGCACAAATAACACAGATTGCAAGGAATTGAAAGAGATGAAGAAGAACATCAATTTTTGCATTAAACCATAAAAAGGGTTTCCAAAAGATTCACATAAAAGCCCTAAAAGAGAATTTAGCCTATGATATTCATTCTAGCCATATGATAGTTCAATTACAAACATGAAAATTTAAAGAAAAAGATAAAAAAACCCAGCAATCAATCCTCCAAGATGGTGTTCTTACTCCAGCTGTCGTTATCCCCGTCAGCCTTGTCTCAGTCGCATATATGTTTCCCAAGAATCCCTACTAAAAATTCCCTCTGGAAAAGACTCAATTGCCCATAAAAAATAACCAGATATGTCAAAAATCGCGAAACCAGCGCTGTAGCGCTACCCTTGTAGCGCTGTAGCGCTAAACTCAGAGACGAAATGGGGGAAATCTTGGCACCAGCGCTGTAGCGCTCTTTTGGTAGCGATGTAGCGCTAAAGTAAGAAATCAACTTCCTGAAAACTGCGTCCAAGCGCTGATGTTGTAGCGCTGTAGCGCTAAAGTCAGTGCCGAGCTTCTTCAAAATTTCTTCCTAGCGCTACGGCGCTCCCTTAGTGGCGCTGTAGTGCTACTTACAGAACCAACAAAATTCACAAATCCGTCCCGATTTTATTCCACTTTCGCTCCTTTTCATTATTTGTATCACTTAACATTAATCACCCTGAAACAAGAACAAACGAGCATAATTTCGAAATAAAATAATCCTAACTAATGAAAAATAGCCTAAAAACTAGGACCATAAACGAGCCTAAAACTCGTTTATCACCCGCTGAGGGCATAAATGTGATAAATATGATATGTGTGTGATATATATCTGTGTAGCACGATCCGAGACAGTTCTAGAGTGCAGTTAGCCAGAAAGTCACAACGGGGTTGAGAATCGGACTCAGGATGAGTCATGGGATATTTTGGGTATTAGATGCATTATGGGGTTATCGGGTTATGGAAATAAATATTTGGAGATATATTTGAGGTTAGAATGTCTAGGAGGGGATATTGGGGAAATTTACCATTTTGCCCTCAGGGCCGTTTTTGGCACCCCGAGCCTTGAGGTAACCTTAAAGCTTAAGTTAAATAAAACAATGCTTAGGAAGTGTTTAGAAACTTAGGAACCGACATTCACTTTCCCTTCTCAGCTGAAGATAGTTTCTATTTTCTCTCATCTTCACTCTCTAAGATAACTCAAGGAATCAAGCAAGGGGAAGAAATCAATCAAGAACTAGAATTAGGGCAGAGCTTGGGAGACTCTAATCAGAAAACCAGGGCTTGGAGCTTGAGGAGTTAAAGTTGGGAATTTAGGGGATCAACTCTGAATCATAACTCAGCAAGGGAAGCTCTAACTTTGAGAATTATGGTTGATTTCTACTGTTTTCTTAGGAAATGCATGTGAGTAGAATTTGATCTGTTCTAGGGTGTGTAGCTGAATTTGTGGGGCAGGTTTTTGATAGGTTTTGATGTTGAAACTGGGCTAGAACCTTTTTGATGATTATCTGGAATTGTTAGTATTATTTTGGATGAGATGGTTTGAAGAAAATACAGGAAAAGATGGAGATTTCTGGGTTTGGAGGCGAGGGTCACGACCCTAGGAGGGGCATGTCGTGGCCCATGTGCATGCGAGCCCTTGGGAGGCCAAGGTGCTCGAGGCACGCCGCGGCGCTTGGCCAAATGTGTCACGGCCCGTGCATGCTTCAGGGAGGTGCTAGCCTCTGTTTCGAGGCTAGCCGCGGGGCTTGTGGGGTAGGGCCACTGCTCTTAGTGCCATTTTGTGTTTTTAAGTGTGTTTAGGCTTGGGAACTCAAAGGTTAAGGCCTGGGATGGATTTTATCACCAGGATTGATAGAGTTAAACGTCACGGAGATTAGAGTTATGGCTCAAAGTTATTTACTAGATTAGAACTTGATGGATGAATATTGTTAATGCGTTGTGACTAGAGTTTTGGCGAGGCTCAAGCTAGGGGACTATGCTCGGGATATCGGTGCTCGGAGAGCTCGGGACGCAGGTAAAAAAGCCACTGTTCCCATAGAGCCTGTATGCAGGGCTGAGCCCCAATATGTTTCAATTGCAGGGCGTAGCCCTTTGATTGAATTTGTTAGTGTTCAATATATGTTTTTTATGCTATGAAAAGAATTGTGTAAATGTTCGACAAGAGCCAGGAACGGTGCAGGCCGAGGTCAGCAGGGGCCGGAAATTGCAAAGGGTCGGGAATGGTGTTGGGCATGTTGAGTGCAAGGCCGAGTACGGCAAGGGGCCGGGAGCAGCGTTGAGCACGTGGAGTGCGAGTTGCCAGGGCGAGACCCTAAAGGATACCTGGGATATCCTCACAGTGTGGACCGCAAATCCAGGGCCTGGTAAAGTGCTTGGAATGACTTGGCCGTATGTTATTGATGGCCTGTTTATATGCTATGTGTTTGTTATGCATATGTTTTCTGCTTGTGAGGGTTTTCTTGCTGGCCTTCTGCTCACGGGTGCTCTGTGGTGCAGGTAAGGGCAAGGGAAAAGTCGACCAACGATGAGTACGGTGAGCATGAAGCAGCGTGTACATGTTTGGCCTGCCTGGCTGCCACAGCCAGTGGTTTTGAGAGATGATTGTATTAAAACTTAGATTTTTTCATCTAGTCGACTTGGTTTGTAATTATATGTTGTAAATATTTCTAAACGGCATTTTGGGATCCCAAGTGTCAAACACTTTATGATTTTCAGTAAATGGAATAATTTTCAAAGTTTATAACTCTGTTTATGGCTTAATCACACTTTTTGACCTAAAATCTCGATTAGCGAGTTGAATGCACTTTTTAAACTCACTTAGTAATGGCTCTAAGGTAGTAGGGTGTTACAACTTGGTATCAGAGCGAGCCAAGGTTTATGGTTCTGGAGATTGACCGAACATGTACGCTCTCTGTCAGTGACAAGCTCGACTAAGGGATGGTAGGTATGATTGACTAATATGCTTGAATATGTGCTTGAATGCCCTGTTTGCTTGCTTATTCTATATAGAGCATGATGAATGAGTTAACATATGCATGATGCAAGGGCATGGCCCATTGTGTGTTATATGCTATCTATATGTTATGTGAATTACTGTATGTGGATGGCTGATGTGTTTGGGAGGTGGTTTTGGATGTTGTTATCATGCCTAATGAGCGGCGTCGTTGGTTGTAGGCATTTTGTTGAGATACATTGACAATCATCTAGGCTCCGCAGCAGTAGGGCCGAGGATGACAACCAGGGTCAGGACCCTCCACCTGCCCCACATAATTGGCAAGAGATGTTTGCCAAGATGGAAGCAAGGCTGCAGCAAACAGAGGAAGAGCTTCCACAGTTGAGGCAGCAGGCCTCACCTCAGGTCACTGGGCTGCCAGTTTAGCAGGTTGTGGCGCCAGTGCCTGTTCAATCTGCTATGGAGAATAAGTGGGAACCTTTGTATGAGAGGTTCAGGAAACAGCATCGTCCCACCTTCAAGGGCGGACAAGACCCACAGCGGGCAGAGCAGTGGATGAATATGATTTCCTCAATTATGGATTTTATGAGGGTTCACGGAAATGAGAGGGTAGCTTGTGCAAGTTACATGTTCGGAGGGGATGCCCGCATCTGGTGGGACGTGGTAGTTCAGAGAAGGAATGTAACAGTTATGACATGGGAAGAGTTCAGAAACTTATTTAATGAGAAGTATTACAGTGTGGTAGTTCGAGCTACGAAGGTTCACAAGTTCATCAACCTAACTCAGAATCGATTGACAATGACAGAGTATGCTTTGAGATTTGATAGATTGGCGAAGTTTGCGCCAGATTTAGTGCCGACTGATGCGGCAAGAAGAGATAGGTTTGTGCGGGGGTTGAACATTATGATCGCCCGTGATGTGAATATTACTTTGGATCCAGAGACTACTACTTATGCTCAGGTAGTGGATAAGGACCTCAGAGCTGAGAGGGCCGAGGATCAGATCTGGAAGGAAAGCGCTGTTAGGCACGATGCCAGGAGGACAGTGCCTCCTTTTGTTGGATCTAGTCAGGGTGGTGGCTCTAGTAAGAAGAAGAGGAAGGCTCCAGATTCTTTTGTTCCTCCCAGTTCAGATAGGAGGGCACGGGGTGTTTCTACTGGCCGTCAGGGTGGAAGTGACCACTGGAGGATCTTCCCAGTGTGTCCGCGGTGCAGACGTCGACACTAGGGTGAGTGCATGATTATAGCCTGCTTTGTTTGTGGGAGTGCTAGTCATTTGAAGAGGGATTGCTCTCAAGTCAAGAAGGAGGAACAGAAGCAGAGTGACAGTCTTGCTCCTGCAAGGGTATTTACTTTGACTCAGACTGAGGCGGAGGCTAGTCCCTCAGTTGTGACAGGTCAGATCTCTAGTGCTGGTTCTTTGTACACTGCATTATTTGATTTGGGGGCTACCCATTCATTTGTATCTGCTAGAGTTATAGACCAGCTTTGTAGACCTATTGGTGTGTATGCTAGGGGATTTCAGACTTTGTTGCCAACAGGAGAATTGGTAGTCTCTAGGAAATGGATTAGAGCATTGTCAGTAGAGATAGATGGTAGGGAATTGTCTGTTGATTTGATTGAGTTGGAGATGGACGACTTTGATATGATTCTAGGGATGGATTGGTTATCAAAGTATGGGGCAACGATTGACTACAAGCGCAGAATGGTGACTTTTGAACCGGAAGGTGAGGTACCCTCTGTGTTTGTGGGGACAGTTGGTGGATCGTGAGTACTAATGATTTCAGCATTGAAGGCTAGAGACCTGATGCAGGAAGGTTGCGTGGGATTCCTAGCGAGCGTTGTGGATACCTCTAGGGTGGTGTCGGTTGGACCGGGTGAGACTAGATTGGTATGTGAGTTTTCAAATTTGTTTCCGACATATTTTCCAGGGTTGCTGCCGCACCAGGAGATTGAATTTGTTATAGAGTTGGTACCAGGAGCGGAGCCAGTATCTAGGACACCTTACAGAATGGCCCCAGCAGAATTGAAGAAGTTGAAGATTCAATTGCAGGAGTTACTTGATTTGGGGTTCATCAGACTGAGTTTCTCGCCATGGGGTGCTCCGGTGTTGTTTGTCAAGAAGAAGGATGCATCTTTTAGGATGTGCATTGATTACAGTGAGCTGAACAAGTTAACCGTGAAGAACAAGTATTCACTGCCTAGGATTGATGACTTATTTGATTAGTAACAGGGAAGAACAGTGCTCACGTCACAGACCAAGGACTTCCATACGTCCATGGTCTAATCCTCAAGGCACCATGCCTTCACGCATGTTGACAAGCCCTTGACACTAGCTGCCAGACTAGTAGCACACACTGGACCTCTGTATACTAACAAGTCCCACGAATGACTTCCCATGCCATCTTGTGTCAAGACTCATGGCCATGATGCACCACGATGTCTCTTGAAGGTTCGGGCCACGTTCCATGCAAGTGGCATCCCGGCAAGCCAAGGGAACCATACCCCTAAACCTCTGGCAACACACTTCGATGCACTACCGGGACGGCCCGGTAATGTCCATGAGTACTCCTACTCATGGAGACATATGAGTCCCCTCATGGTCCTCATATGCTCGCCCTACTTGTCCTCCCAACTAGTAGTAGCTCACTTGACGCACCTGCGCCAGGGGGTGGTGGAGAGCTAACACTAGGTGCTCCCCCTACAAAGATCCTTCTGAGCTTTTAGCCTTCTACCAATAACATATATGATTTTTGCTTGGGAGACATATTTGTCTCTCACCTCTCCAATTCTCCAAATCTCCCAAATCCGATTGCACCATAGCGTTAATTTACCCTTCAATATGGAACCTACCAAGTCCCGTCATTTCCGGGCAATATTGAAGATATTTACGAAAATGCCACTGTCGTACAAACTAGGCATCAGCATGCTCACCAGCGTGCACCCTCGCTTGCGCATCTGATCGAGCACCATCATAGCTTGTAACATGCCCTCAAGGCCGGCATGTTACACTCTCCCCCACTTCAATTGTCGATGCCCTCATCGACATACCGCTGGACCATCTTCTTCCTGCCACGACTCCTAAACTCACTCCATGCTTCTTTCGAATCTTGAGTCTGCACTAGTCCCTCTACCACTGTAGAATCACTGACTTGGTGATGATCTCCCACGTCCACTCTTGGACTCGATCCAAGAGCCCATGCCACCGTCGCTATTCAGAATCCTCCCATGAAGTAGTGTCGCTGCACTGGAATACTCCTTGCACACATGAACTCCTCTTAGTCCATCACTACGTCCCTCCAGTCAACCTAGAAGCCCTTGCAAAACTGACCCAAAAGCCAATAAATCTTTTGATTGTTGCTTTCCCACCAATTTTCCAATGCCTACTCTTATTTACAAGGAGGAAATTAAGGTGCACCCCTCAGGGTGAGGTTCACAAACCAACCGTTCCCAACAACACCTACCAAACATCCTTCCGGTGAAGGCGTGTCTCTCTTCAACGTGGCACTCATGCCAACTGCAGCCTTTATGTAGTATCTAGTGCACCCTTGCACATAGACTTCACGAAGTAGTCTCTCAGACTTTTGGCCCTCCGGCCTTACTACATACCCATGGCTGGATGCGAAATGGCCACTCCTGACCATAAGAATAATTGCAACTCTAAGCTTCTACAATGTGGTCAATGATCAGACATCATTAGAAACCACTGCACTGCCTTCTGGCTCATGCTCATGCTGACTCTCAACATCGTGCCTCAAGTTCTGCCCCCAAATCAACCTTACCTAACTCTAGACGACCTGTTGAATCTTGACCAACTTGACTGCACTTTACCTCACCCTTGAGGTCTGAAGTTGTCCCAATCTACTATCTCCCTTCGGCATATGAATTAGTGGGCTCCCCCACTTCAACTTGGGAATAACTTCTCTTCTCGAGGTGTACCTCTCAAAGGTATAGCTCGCAAGCTAACTACTTTCTCTCATGTAGTCCCTCATTCCATTTATCACTGTCGAAGATGATGTTGAACTAATGCCTCAGTCATTATAACTCTTCGACCCTCGACATTTCTATGTGGCCTTAGTACCTGAGTCCTGCTGACTTTCACCTTCGGTAAACGTTGCACTGGTGTTACCTTAGTACCCCATTCTTGACGACTTTCACCCTAGGTCACTGGCCCTGTCTTTGTCTCTGAGTCTTCTTATCTTTATATTCTGAACAACTAATGATCTCCAGGATAACACATCTCGATGCTTTTGTAATTGAACATTGGCCTGCTATTTGGATGTTTGAACCGTGAAGGTCTCTCCCCCACTTCAACTGTTGGCGTTCTCGACAACTTGCCCACACGCAAGAACATTTGACCATCCCAACTATTCATGCAAACAACAAATATAGAGGTGCACTCTGCAGGATGTCACTCTCGAGTCAATTACTTCGTGTAGCACCACTGTCGATTCCCCTATGCGTTCACTGTCTACATAGCTATCCATCTGCTATATACTATCATCTCGCCCCTCCGAGCAGCTTCTCTAGGATCCTATGGTCACTAAGTTCCAATAGCAAGGCCTTCCAGCCCACATTTAAACTCAAGCACCATCTCCTCCTCTTTAAGCCTTCTAGTAGTACTAAGTTTCCTTGACGCAACTCTCCAGCACTCCAGAAACTCTAGTACTATTCTGACCACTGTGCGCGGTCTACTCAGCTCTGTTGGCCTTTGAAGCATACATTACACAACTTAGCATATCTTACAATGCCTTATTGTTTCTCACACAAGCTAACATCTTTTTGAGCCAACGCGTTCTACTCCATTGTCTCGGCGCCTCCCCTCTGAATTAGAACAAGTAAACATGAAAACACTTCCAAGTATGACTATCCTTTGACAATCGCGACCACTGCCACCTTGGTCTCCATGTAATGCCCTCTGGTACACAAGTAGCAACGGAAGCATTCCATGCTCATCTTAATTTGATTCCTCAAAGATGTCCACTTTCGATCACTGTCGTGACTAACAAGCGTCTAACGACCACTATTATGCTCCCACACTCTTGCGTACAAGTTCCCTTTCCAACAACAGTGCTCCGTGTGACTTACACTGTCACTCAGGCGAACCTGAACTATTGAACCAATCATAAAACCTTGACCTCTCGATCAAACCTTATCTCATGTCAATGAGTTCCAACTCTTTTTTAGCACCTCTCAACAATTTCACATGGATGTTGTCTTTCTAGTATCACTGAGCTATGATTCGAAGCAACCATAACTTGCCCCCTCTCTAGGATGTCCAGTATTCCCACGAAGAAGAGCAACCAAGTCTCATCCCATCTCAGCCTTCTGATCCATTCTAGGTGACTAAAAGGCTCAACGACATCTATCCAAGAATCCATGGCCCTTCAACACACCTACATCCCTTCTAGGATGGGCCAACCAGGTTCACCCTAACTTGAAATGAACCTGGCTCTGATACCAACTGTAACGGGCAGACATTTTGACAACAAAAATGCCCGTGTGGCACCTTGACTCCTCTGAGCCAAGGTCAGCCTTCTAACCATTCGAATAACAATGGGCACATTTTTCGCGCGACCATGTGCCTTTACACACTTCCATCTCTCGAACAAGTCTCGTTGAGTCATGCTCTCAAACATCTATGAGTGCAACCATGCACCAAGGCTACCTAACCAAGGCACTCACACTATCCATAGGTTCCAACTATGGCAAGGCAAATCCCAACATCGATGCTCACCCAGACATTCGCAAGACAAGGTAGCATATGTGGCCAAGAGCTAACATCAAGCTGACGTGCCAACACCTCTCATCATGCCCCATTCGATACTATCCAATTAGCTCACATCACAGACCAAGGACTTTGATACGTCCATGGTCCAATCCTCAAGGCACCATGCCTTCACGCATGTTGACAGGCCCTTGAGACTAGCTGCCAGACTAGTAGCACACATTGGACCTCTGTCCTACTCAAGCATAGTGCACCATCCAATGCTTGTATGCTAACAAGTCCCACGAATGACTTCCGGAGCCTTCTCGTGTCAAGACTCATGGCCATGGCGCACCAAGATGTCTCTCAAAGGTTCGAGCCATGTTCCATGCAAGAGGCATCCCGGAAAGCCAAGGGAACCGTACCCCTAAACCTCTGGTAGCACACTTCGACGCACTACCGGGACGGCTCGGTAATGTCCATGAGTACTCCTACTCATGGAGACATATGAGTCCCCTTGTGGTCCTCATATGCCCGCCCTAATAGTCCTCCCAACTAGTAGTAGCTCACTTGATGCACCTGCACCGAGGGGTGGTGGAGAGCTGACACCAGGTGCTCCCCCTACAAAGAGCCTTCTGAGCTTTTAGCCTTCTACTAAGAACATATATGATTTTTGCTTGGGAGACATATTTGTCTCTCAGCTAGCAAATTCTCCGAATCTCCCAAATCTGATTGCCCCATTGCGTTCATTGACCCTTCAATATGGAATCTACCAAGTCCCGTCCATTTTCGGGGAATATTGATGATATTTACTAAAATGCCAATGTCGTACAAACTAGGCATCAGCATGCTCACTAGCCTGCACCCTCGCGTGCACATCTGACCGAGCACCATCCTAGCATGTAACATGCCCTCAAGGCTGGCATGTTACACAAGGCAGGCTACCGTGGTGTGCACGCGTGGGTGTGCGTGCGGTATGCGCGTGGGTGGGGACACGCAATGGCAGCCAGGCAAAAAAAATTTTGAAAACTTTTTTGTGCAATTTTTCAAACCAAAACATTTTCTAATCAATTTTAAACATGTTTTATACAAAATAAAGTATATATAAAAATTAATGGCATAGAAAACACAACAAAATAACATAAAAATTGCTAATATTCACATAAAATAAATATGTTTCATAAAACACATGAAAATTCATCCAATTATTCAAACACATCAAATAATTCAATTTCTAACATGTTCATGGATGAAAATAAATATTACCAAAGGCTCAGAGGCCAGTTGTTGGGAAAACTTATACATGATTATTATTTATTTTCATGTAGATCTAATATTAAACAAATTAATATGAGATAACCTAGAACATGTTTCTAAAAATGAATTCAAAGAGAAATAATAATAACTCTACTTACATTATACGCAGCGGAATAATAGAGTCCTTCCTTCAGTTTCTCTAACCCTTGTATCCTTTCTGTCGCCGAGTATTACTAGTAAACTGAACCGATCTTCAATTTTCATCACAGCCTTCCAAAGTATCTTTAGGATCACCTAGACTAGAGTGGGCAATTCTCAACACATGAGATAGATACAGAGAAGAGAAAATAACAACAAGGCTTAGAAAATGACTTATGTTTAGAGAGAATCTAAAACCTATCAGAAAACTAGTGTTTGTCTTCTCCTTTCAACTCTCACTTAACATTTCTTTTATAGACTCATTTAGGTCATTTATTTAATTAAAAAATCAATAAAATAATAGCCAATTAACAGCCCTAGGTCGAAATTAGCATAGGCTTTTGGCCCATGAAATGTCCCATTTCCTAGTGATTTAATTAATTAAATAATTATTTAAATCCTTTATCAAATTAGTTATTTATAATTTGAACCTTGATTTAAACTTATTTATTAATTTAGATACAAATTTATCTTAATTAATAAATCTGCCCTAATTTCTCTTTTCTTCTCTAAATTACATAACTCTGTGAAACTATCAAAAATTTACCTCGTCAACTTTGATAATTCTAATTGATAATTAAATAAATTAATTGAGACTGTCTAGATGATTTTTGCCAAGGTACAGTTGGGACCATGGGCCTATGGAATCAAGCTCCAATAAGTTATCATAAATCTAACAAATAAATTTACTAACTTATTAATTCCTCATGACTCCACTAAAGACTCGGAATTGCACTCTTGAATTCATAGAACGCTCTATAACAAATATAGATACGTTACTAATTATCCATTGTTACAACCATAATTGTCACTCAATCCTCTATAGACGGTCTACAATGAGATTGGACTAAAATATCGTTTTACCCCTCACTGTATTTTATCCTTAAAACACTTAGTTCCTTGTAAATGATATTTCAGTAAACTAATATTAATTACTGAAATGAGATCTCTATCATTCAGCACCTTGAATCAAACTAAAAGGAAACCATCATTTCACTTCTTCATCAGAAGCTATAGATGTTCATATATATGATTAACACTCCCACTCAATTATACTACTGAGTTCCCAAGAAGAAAGTATGGGCTAGTCCGTAGGGTAAGCTGGTCACGAACAAGTCAAATAACTTAAATAATACAATCAGTTAGAATGCTAACCACTCAGAATTGAGATTGAATTGACCTATGGTCAACTATATGTTATGACTAGAATAGATAATAACGATATGTTTACTTATCCTATCAACTGTCAATATCGGTCCAGTCTGATGTAACAAATACGTCCGATCTTATTGTAACGACCCGAATTTGCTAATCAGGCATAGGGGCCTTGATTAGTGTGCCTGGAGGGCAATAAGTGGGTTAATGTGCTTATATGTGAATTTATGTGTATATATGATTATGATGCATGCTTAATTGAGTTAAATGTGCATGTGGGCCCCGTCTGGATATTAGGGGCTTAAGTGTGATAAATGTTGTATATATGTGATATGTCTGTACAGCACGATCCGAGACAGTCTTGGGGAGCGGTTAGCCGGAGTGTCACAACGGGGTTGAGATTCAGACTCGGGGTGATTCGAGGGGTAATTTGGGTATTAGATGAGTTATGGGGTTATCGGGACATGAAAATAAATATTTGGAGATATATTTGAGGATAGAATGTCTAGGTGGGAATATTAGGGAAATGTACCATCTCGCCCTCGGGGACGTTTTGGTACCCCGAGCCTTGAGGTAACCATTTAGACTTAAGTCAAATAAAACAAAAAAGGGAAGTGTTTAGAAACTTGAGAAACCGACCCATATCTCCTTCTTACTGGAGATAACTCTTGTTTTTCTCTCTCCCTCACTCTCTAAGACAAAACTCAAGAAGAAACTCAAAGGAATTGCCTAAGAATTAAAGGGATTTCAGCTGGGATACTCTAGGAACTTGAAACTTGGGGATTGAGGATCAAATTCAGGGACAAAGCTCTCTAAGGTAAGCTCTAATTACTAAGGTTTAGTCTTAAATTTCTGCTGGTTTTAGGGGATTGCATGTTAGCTAACCTTGATTTATCTTTGGGTGTTCTAGCTGAGTTTTGGAGCATATTATAATGAGGTTCTGATGTTGTTTCTGTGCTGGAATAATTGTGCTGGATATCTAGGAATGTTAGCAAAGTTTTAGGATGAATTGGCTTGAGGAAAGGTTTAGAAAATGGTGTGAAAATCTGGGTTCGGTGTAGAGTGCCGCGGCCCTAGGAGGGGTGTGCCGCAGCCCTCGTGCGCGCGCGGCCATGGGAGGCCGAGAAGCTCATGCGTGCCGCGGCTCGTGTGGGGGTCAGTGAGGTGCTAGCCTCTGTTTTGAGGCTAGCCGCAACTCTTGTGGGTGGGGCCGCGGCCCTTAGTGCCAATTTGAGATTTTAGGGTATTTTAGGCTTGGGAACTCAAGGGGTAAGGCTCGGGATGGATTTTGTCACCCGGATTGATAGAATTCAAGGACCCGGAGGTTAGGGTTATGGATCGAAGTTATTTATTGGATTAGAATTTGATGGATGGACATTGTTAATGTGTTGTGACTAGGGTTTCGGCGAGGCTCACGTTAGAGGACTGTGCACCGGAACTCAGGTAAGAAAACCCCTGTTCCCATAGAGCTTGTCCGCAGGGCTGAGCCCAATGTGTTTTAATGGAATTGATATGCAGGGTCGAGCCCAACATGTTAGAATTGCAGGGCATAGCCCTTTATCTGTTTATGCTAGAATTTTGTACTTGTTGTTATATCATGTATGATATTATGTGAGTGTTCAGCAAGAGCCGGGAACGGTGTAGACCGAGAACGGCGAGGGGCCGGGAACAGCGTCAGGCACTTTGAGTGCAAGGCCGAGAACAGCAAGGGGCCGGGAGCAGCGTTGAGCACGTAGAGCGCGAGATGCCAGGGCAGGTCCCTAAAAGGATACCTGGGATATCCTTACGGCGTGGTCCGCGAATCCAGGGCTTGGTAAACACCTGGGACGGCTAGGCCGTATGTGTTTAGCCATTGGTGGCCTATTTTGATGCTTGACTTATGTGTTGCATATGTTATCTGCTTGTGGGTTTTCTTGCTGGGCTTCGACTCACAGATGCTCTGTGGTGCAGGTAAGGGTAAGGAGAAGATCAACCAACCATGAGTACAGCAGGCGTGAGGCGGCGTGTACATGTCTGGCCAGCTTGGCTGCCACGGTCAGAGGATTTTGGGAGATGCTTGTATATGAACTTAAATTTTGTCGTTTAACCGACTTAGTTCAGTTTTTTTGTTGTAAATGCTTCTAAACTCTATTTTGGGATCCCAAGTGTAAACCTTTTATATTTATCTATGGAAACTACTATTTCTTGAGTCTTTTCTTTGTTTATGGCTTGATTACACTGTTTGATTTTAAACCTCGATTAGCGAGTTAGAAGCACATTTTTTTTAAACTCACTTAGTAACGACTCTAAGGCAGTAGGGTGTTACACTTATCTACAATGTGTAAGTAGATCATATCATAGATTGGCAAGTCAGTGTAAATCTTGTCCACTGACTAATCTTAGGGCTAACTTATTTTCAACATATAATCATATTTATACTCCACTCTGATTACGTCACTATAGATACGATTAGCTATTTTCTCAGGATTTAATGGAAGGTTATAGTAAACAAATTATCATGAAAATAAAACATGTGAGCAAAGTGATTGACCAAGTAAAAAAATGATTTCTATTCTTTTATTGATAAAAAATGTGATTACAATGAAATTGGGTTTTAATTAGGGCATAAAACTCCAATAGTTTCACCATCCAAGCCATAGCGAATTGGGTTCCAAGAAACCTTCCCACTACGACGAGGATCCGTGACTATTTGCTCTGGAACAGTGGTACTTTCTTCATTTAAATCGACTTGCGTCGATTGGGCGTGAAGAGTGGTAATTTCATCATCAACTTTCATTGATGACGATGGAACATTGGTTGGAGTCAACTCTTCAACCATCTCCTCTAAAACTATTTTGCTGTGTAGTTTGATGTTTTGGACATAGTCATTTTCCAGAAAAGTAGCATTCGTATAAGTAAACACTTTCTTTTCTGAGTGATTTTTGAAAATTCCACCCTGATTGCCTTTAGGATAGCCAACAAACATTCAACTTTTGGTTCGCGGTTCTATCTTTCCTTCCTTTTTCCTCAGGACATGGGCCGGACGCCCCCATATTATATAATGACGTAAACTAGGTTCACGACCATTCCAGCCTTCTAAAGGAGTATTGGGGATTGGTATGGCATTTAGAATTTCATTCACAGTTTCAATTTCTTGTCCCCAAAATGAAGTTCGCAGAGTTGAGTAACTAAGAATGCATCTAAAAATTTCCAATAAAATTCTATTACGGCATTCCTCTACACCATTTTGTTGTAGGGTACCCGAGTCATAGCTAAGAATTCCTTAAACTTTGAAATTATTTCTGATTTCCTATGCATTAGGTAAAGACTTGAGTATCTACAGTAATTTTCAATGAATGTGACAAAATACTCAAAACCACCCCATGATTATACATTCAAAGGTCCAAAAACATCTGAGTGAATAATTCCAAGTGAGCAAAAAAGAAAGATTATGGCATATTTGGCACCCCTGGGCTAGAAAGAGGGTTCTAAGGCACTCAGAGTAGCCGACAGGGTGAGGACGAGAGGTGGAAGACCTACCCAAATTGCACTCGATGCAAAAGACACCATTTGTGAGAATGTTGAGCTAAGACATGTTTCCTGTGCGACGTGGTGGGTCATTTTAAGAGAGAGAGCCCAAGATTGAGAAAGGAGGAACTAAGGGAGGATGACAATTCTGTTCCGATTTGCGGGGTTTCTTTGTTAAAGGCAAAGGCTGAGCTTAGTTCCTCCATGGTGATATGTTAGACTCTATTATTTATTACTCTTGTATGGTATGAGTTTATTTTGGTTTTAGGCATGTAATGGTTTATTTTGCAAGGTTATAGATGAACCGGGTTGATTTTGGGTTACCTATGTTGTGGACAATGGGGTGTTATCACCTATCGAGAATTGGTAGCCTCTAAAGGTGGAATAAGACCATTACCGATAGAGGCAAATAATAGAGAATGGTCTATGGATCTGATAGAATTGTTTACCCAAAAATGGTTTTTGATGACGTGGCAAAGAATTCTTACACGTGGATTGACACGTGGTGGAATTGACGGACAAAGGTGCTGTTCAGCCATCGACCAGGAGCACACCTCATCGCCGGCATTAATTTTTTGATACGACCAGACTAATCGTGAAGCCCAATTTATTTCCTTCTTAAGTTGTAATCTAATATTAACTGCATTTGAATATTTCTTCATAATTATCCTTGATATGTGATTATTAAGGAAAGATAGGACACTTTAGCATGTGTAACCCTCCTTGAGCTTATAAATATGCATGAAATAGCTCAAGGAAGGGACTTTTGGATTCATTAGCTTTTTTGCTTGATATTGAGAGAGAAAGAGCTATAGTGATTGTTCATCATTGTATTGTAATCCTTCCAAGGTTTGTGAAACTCAATGAACCCTAGTTTTTTTAGCACAGCTTTGAAGTTCAATAATAACAATATACTAAGTGGACATAGGTTGTTACCAATCTTTGGGGCCGAACCACTATAATTCCTTGGTGTTTTTTCCCTTTCCATTAGATTATCTTTTCAAGCGTCGTTCCATATTTTGTCATATATTTGACTCCATGTCATTGGCTAATTCGAGGGTCAACATTCTGGTGCTATCACTGAGAGCCTGTGAAAGAATCTAATGGCAAAAACATCCTAGAAGACCGAACAAGCCGTTGGCGCTGCGTCATCCCATCCTCCTCCCCCAAATGTGGCTGAGGACGAACCACATTTAGAGTTTTATGAGGAGGAGTTAGATTCTGAAACCTTGAAGGCAACATTGGGGGTGTTGCAGGATGAGTTGGCCAATCTGAGGGTCCATCAAGAGAATGCTACAGAGATAATGGCGTTGCAGCAAAGAGCAATAGAATGCCAGTGTCAAGAGTTAAGCAAGCGGCATGCTGAGATGGATTGTTGACAGAGGGATGCCATGGCCGCCCTTGAAGCAGCCATCCAGCTGGCTAGGAATCAGGCTACACCAGCCTCTCAGCCAGATCAGCCACCAAACAGGCCGCCTCAAAGGGGTCACAATCCTATTCCTCCGCTCCAGTTGATAAGCCCTCAAAGGCTGGAGCAGCCGCCTATGGCTTAGGATGATCTCCCACCTAGGGATCCTGAGCAGCAGCCTCCATCTCAGGCTGGTCGAGGCAATCCCCAGTGCCTGAGCCAGAATAGGGCCGGGCAACTGCCTCGCAGCCCTAGACGCCCATGGGATGAAGAGCCGAATCTACCGAACAGGGGGCAGCGTCCTTCTGCCAACAGGAGGAACTCTGAGACAAGCTCTGCAGTCAGGGGCCCCCACGGCATAACAATGCACAGAGACCCACCGACCAGCGCAAGGCTCCCCCTGATGCTCGGGAAATGCCAGCCCAAGGAGGCAACAAAGTGAATAGAAGGTCACACCATAGTCAGCCACAATTCAGAGATGGCCACGATTACAATGAAGCCGATTCCGACAGAAGAAATGGTGGTCGGAGGAACAAAAAAAGAGGTGGAGGTAGGAACCCCCCACCTAGAGAGGATCGGCCAGCGGGCCATAACGCTGGGGGGCAGCCTAGGCAGCAGAACGTCTTTAGTCGGCTGGTAGCCAGCGAGCAGAGGCGAGGAGATGATGATCTGAGGGACGTGCTTAACGACCGCCGTGAAAGGCACGATGAGTACGTTGCCCCAGAAATCCAGAAGTTGTTCAAGCTCAGATCAATTCCCTGAACCAGGCGGTGCAGCAGGTGGTCGGGGGGTGAACATCCAACATTGAGTACGATCGAAAGAGAGGCACCCCTTTCGTACAGAGGATTGTTGTGGCTAAAAGCCCCAGTAAATTCAAGATGCCAACACTGCCAAATTTTGACGGGTGTGGAGACCCGATATCTCATGTTAATAAGTTTGAGATACAAATGGATATACAAAAGGTGTTAGAAGATGCCCATTGCTGCATCTTCCCCGCAGCGCTGTCTGACACCGCCTAGGAGTGGTTCTTTAAGTTCCCTCCTACTAGTATAGTATCATGGGAAATGTTCATAAAGGAGTTTTATGGACAGTTCTATGCAGGTTGCGTGCACCCCACTGAGGCCAACTAGCTGGTCAAAATACGCCAGAAAGAGGGAGAGCCCTTGAAGGAGTATGTTCAGCGCTTCATGCGAGCTACAGCTGGAGCCAAGACTGTGGGCGATGAAGGTAAGATGATGGCCCTAACTACTAGGGTTAGACGCCATTCACCCCTCTGGAGCAGCCTCAGAAAGAATGGGTTAAGGAGCACCCAAGAGTTCTTGGATCAAGCTAATCGGTACATCAAGCTCGAAGACGCGATAGCCAAGAAGGGAAATCGCCAACAAAAGACAAGGGGCCCAAGGAAGATCCCGCCAAAGCCGCCAATGGGTCAGAAAAACCCAATGGCAACGGCAAAGGCAACGGGAATAGCAATGGTAGAAATGGTGGAAAGCGGGCGAACAATGAACCCTCGACCTCCGAGAGTAAGCGCCCCAAAGGCAGTCACTATGAACCGAGATTCACCAACTACACTACCCTTGTCGAAAGCCAAGTTGAGATCTATCAGTTGACCAACTCAAACATGCCTTACAAATGCCCCACACACATAAGGAAAGATATCTCCAAGAGAGATACAATAAAGTTCTGTCGTTTTCACAACAACTACGGGCACGACACAAACGAGTGTAATCAGCTAAAGGACGAGATCGAGTTCCTGATAAGGCAGGGACAATTAAGAAGATATGTGCGAGCCGCAGGAGGTTCTCAATGAGAGGCTCAAGGTGGCAACGAGCAGGCACCTACACGCCAATGCTCGCCACCTTTACAGCCGCACCTTGCAAGAGATAGTGGGAAGGTAAGGGAACGATACGCTTGAACCCTACACCACAACGAGGACATCGAGATGATGAGTGTCGAGGATCGAGCACCAAAAAAGTCTCGAATAGAGGAGGAACTGATAACCTTCTCTGATGATGATGCCCAGGACGTGCGATTCCCACACTCCGATCCGCTGGTTGTGGACGTGCAAATTGCAAACATGATGGTGCAGAGGGTATTGGTCGATACAGGAAGTTCGGTCAATATCCTATACAACTCTTCGCTGGAAAGAATGAAGCTATCCATAAAGGACCTGGATCCATGCAACCAAACCATTTATGGTTTTTCCGGAGAAGGGTTCGCGCCAACAGGGTCAATTAGACTCCCAATTACAGCAGGCACCGCACCTGCTAATAGGACATTACTCACTACTTTTATAGTAGTTGATTGTCCTTCGGCATACAATACTGTAATTGGGAGACCGATTTTAGTCGACCTGCGAGCCGTCACTTCGATATGGCACCTCACCATGAAATTCCCAACAGACGCAGGGATAGGTTGCGTATTGGGAAACCAGAGGGAAGCGAGGGAGTGCTATAATGCCTTGATCGCCAAGGCGAAGAAGGGTGTATCGAGAAACGCTACCGGAAAGGAGTTGCAAATGGAGATTGATGTTCAGGCCCACTCAGGTGATAATGTCACCAAATAGGGCGTTGCCAAATTGAGGATAGGGATTTGGATCCTCGCTTTATGGATTTGGAAGAAGAAGTGGGACCCATCGAGGACCTTGAAGAGGTCCAACTCGATGAAGAAAATCTGACCAGAGTTGTGAAAGTCGGTAAAAACTTAGAGACAACAACAAAACAAGCACTGGTGGAGATTTTAAGGAGGAAGCAGGAGGTCTTTGCCTGGTCGCACAAAGACATGGTCAGGATAGATCCTACAGTCATCAGCCATGTCCTAAACATCGACAAGAGTTTTCCACCAGTGCAACAAAAAAGGAGGCTGCTCAACAAAGATAGATCAAGGGCCTTAAAAGAAGAAGTCGAGAAGCTAAAGGAGAATGGGTTCATCAAGGTGGCGTTTTATCAATCATGGGTCTTTAATCCCGTACTAGTGCCCAAGCCGAATGGCAAGTGGCGTACGTGCGTGGATTTTACAGACCTAAATAAAGCCTGCCCCAAAGATTGTTTCCCACACCCAAGGATCGACCAGTTGGTCGATGCCACTGCAAGACATGTGATTCTCTCATTCATGGATGCATACTCCGGGTATAACCAAATTAGTATGCATCCCCTTGATGAAGATCACACTAGCTTTCAGACTGATACAGGGCTCTACTATTACAAAGTGATGCCCTTCGGTTTGAAAAACACTAGTGCGACTTACCAGCGACTCGTCAACCACATGTTTAAGGAATTGATCGACACAAACATGGAGGTCTACGTCGATGACATGCTGGTCAAGTCAAAGAAAGCAAAAGGGCATGTAAGGGATCGACACAAATATCAGATGAAGCTAAATCCCCTTAAATGTTCCTTCGGAGTAGGATCAGGGAAGTTCTTGGGATTAATAGTTACCTCGAGGGGAATTGAAGCCAATCCCAAGAAATTTAAAGCCCTGATCGACATGAAATCGCCAGCAAACATTAAGGTTGTTCAAAGCTTAACAAGAAGAATTGCCACTATAAGTAGATTCATTTCAAAGTCAACAGATAAGTGTGTACCATTCTTTAATCTACTCAGGGGCAATAAAAAGTTTGAATGGACGAAGGAGTGCGAACAGGCTTTTCAAGAACTAAAAACACATCTGGCGCAACCACCCATCCTGTCAAAGTTGGCCGATAAAGAAACTCTATTCATCTACCTAGTGATCACGGAATATGCTGCTAGTGTCGTTCTAGTAACGGAAGAAGAAGGTGTGCAGAAGGATGTTTACTATGTAATCAAAAGGCTGATTGGAGCAGAACAGCGGTACCCGCCCATCGAAAAGCTAGCCTATTGCCTTGTTTTGGCCTCCAAGAAACTGTAGCCTTACTTCCAAGCTCATCCAATTACGATCTTGACCGACCAGCCTCTTCGACAAGTCCTGCAAAAACTAGAGGTTGCAGGTAGATTGCTAAAATGGGCAGTCGAACTCGAGCAGTTCGACATATCTTACTTACCGCGAGCAGTAATAAAAGGACAAGCCCTGGCTGACTTCATTGCAGAATTCACTGAACTTACGAATAGTGAGCAGATTGAAGAGCCTAACTGTCAAAGCCAAGCCCCCACGTGGAAATTATTTACAGATAGTTCTTCTAACGATTGCCGCGCTAGGGCAGGAGTGATATTGATAATGCTAAAGGGGCATCGATATCACTGTGCAATCAGATTTGACTTCACTGCTTCTAACAATGAGGCCGAGTATGAAGCACTACTCACTGGATTGCGGTTAGCCAGGGACATGAATATAAAAGTGCTTGACATCTATAATGATTCTCAGGTGACGACGAATTAGGTCATGGGAGAATACCAGGCGCGAGGTTTAAAGATGGTTGCCTATCTGAACAAAACAAAAGATCTATTGGCTCAGTTCGACAAATACAGTCTCCAGCAGGTACCTCGTGATCAGAATTCCAATGCGGACGCTTTGGCCAAATTGGCAAGAGCGAAGGATGCTGATACTCTGAATATAGTGCCAGTTGAGCGAATATCTATACCAAGCATCCAAAAGGAGACCACTCTGGTGATCCAGATGGCGGATACATGGATGGCACCATATGTAGAGTATCTAACGCAAGGCGTGTTACCAACGGACAGAAACAAAGCCAGGACCCTTCAGCGGCAAGCTGCTAGGTATATCCTGGTCGATGGAATCTTGTACCGAAGGGGATATTCAATGCCACTCCTTAGATGTGTTACAAAGGAGAAAGCCAGAGAATTGATGAAAGAGGTGCACGAAGGTTTTTGTGGAGACCACGCTGGAGGGCAGAGTTTGTCAAAAGAGATCTCGAGGCAAGGATATTTCTGCGCCACAATGAATGAAGATTTGATGGAGTTTGTGCGAAAGTGTGACAAATGTCGAAGATTCTCCAAAATCCCATGGGCAGCCCTTAATGAGCTTAAACAGATGCAAAGCCCATGGCCGTTTGTAGTTTGGGGTATCGACCTAATCAGATCTTTGCCCACGGGAAAAGGTGGTGTCAAATATGTTGTGGTTACCGTTGACTATTTCAACAAGCGGGCCGAGGCTGAACCGCTTGCAACCATAACGACCAAGAAAGGGATGGATTTTTTTATCAAGAACATCATTTGTCGCTATGGATTACCAAGGAAGATCGTCTCGGATAACGACACCCAGTTTGATAGTGATCTATTCACGAAATTCTGCAAGCGGTATTATTAAGAGCTTCTCTTCAGTCGCTCATCCCCGAGCAAATGGACAAGTTGAAGTAGTCAACAAAACGTTGAAGGATACACTGAAGAAAAAACTAGAAGAAGCTAAGGGGGCGTGGCCAGAACAATTCCCTGAAGTACTTTGGTCATACAAAACTTCCCACCGAACAGCAACGGGTCATACTCCATTCTCTTTGGCTTATGGATATGAAGCTATGTTGCCTGTTGAGTTAGATCCACCTTCGCATCGCAGAATAACGTACGATTAAGATTCGAACAGCCAGCTATTGATGGAATCCTTGGACTCAGTCGATGAGAAATGTGAACAAGCCCAACTCCGAGTAGCTGCATACCAGCAGAAGGTCGCCTGGTATTTCAACTCTAAAGTGCGAGAAAGAAAGTTTAGCATTGGAGATCTTGTACTCTGAAGAGTTTTTCTAAACACCTGCGACCAAGCTACTGGAGTACTCGGGCCTAATTGGGAAGCGTCATACCAGATTGAAGAAGTCCTTCACCCAGGCACCTATAAACTTCCTAGATTAAATGGAGATCTCGTTCATCGCTATTGGAATGGAGAACACCTACGCAAGTATTACCAATAAACAATTCTTCTTAAAGAATTGGCTTATATTAATTTTACTTTTTACAAGTTTTGATAAAGGGTTGGTCATTTTATGTGACCGATCGCTTATAAGTGTAAGATCTTATTTGTAACGCCCTATTTCCTTAGAGCCGTTACTAAGTGAGTTTTTAAGACAAAACAGTGTGCAATGAACTCGCTAACCGAGGTTTTGAAACAAAAGTGTGACTAATTAAAAGTTAAGGCTGTAATCTTTGGAAATGCGTCGTTTCATTAAAACTTCTATTATTAAACATTTGGGATCCCAAAATAAGGTTTGAAAACTAATTACATCTTGAAATAAGGTTACAGTTGAGAAATCATAAAATCATAGATTATTACAGCCATTTTCGAATAAACCCCCAACCAAAGCAGTCGGGCAGGCCAAACATGTACGCGTCGCTTCACGCTCTCCGTACTCATGGTTGGTTGACTCAGTCCTTGCTTCTACCTGCCACACGGAGCACCTGTGAGCCGAAGCCCAGCAAGAAAACCCAAATAATACATAACATATGCAATTCATATAGCTGGCATAAATCACTGATAAATAGGAAAACCATCATAATAAACAAGCACGGCCATGCCGCCCCAGAGGCCTTACCAAAGCCTGGGGTTTCGGTTCTCACCGTGAGGATAACTCATGTATCCCTTGGGTCCCACCCTGAATATAAGCATCCCATGTGCTGTGTGTTGCTTTCGGCCCCACGGCCGCACCCGGCCTACGCCGCACTCGGCCCTTGCCATTCATTTCATTATAATCACACATATAGTACATTTGAAATAATCATTCACACACATCATGATTTATTTAAGTTTAAAAATTTGCGCATAATACAATCTGGGGCCATGCCCTACAATCACACAGTGGGGCCATGCCCTATTCTCGGGTGTTACGGTTTTCTTACCTGTATTCCGAGCCTCCTGATGCACTAAAGCCGCGAGCACGTTCCTCTAGCACGAGCCTCACCAACAACCTAGTCACAACACACAAGAAACATCCCTCAATACTAATCAACCCAAAACCACTTCCCGGGACCAATCCCGCACTCTCGGGACCTCTAAAACCTTAAAACAACACCCCGGAGACATCCCCCGAACCCCTGGAGCAAAGGCCTAAAATTGCCAAAAATGTGAACCTGAAATTTGCCTTGTGCCGCGGCACCCATCAGTCAGGGACTCCCTCGCCGCGGCACGAAAAACCTGTGTCGCGGCACGCCTTCGCAGACCCAGAATTCTGGGTTTTTCCCCTGCATTTTCTCCGAGCTAAAACCTCCCAAATCGTCCCAAACTCACACCCAAGCTCCAAAACCAACTCAAAACTCCAAATAGACCATACATCAACCCATAAACATCATAACCCAACTCAATAACACAATCACACTCAAAATCACCCATTTGATTCCAAATTTCAGAAAACTCAAACCCAAAGGCCAAAAAGACAACCCAAGCTTGACAAACCTAAACCATGGCTCCAAAATCTTAAACCACAATAGAAAAGAAAACCCAAGGATGTTTAAAACTCTTACCTTAATCAAGAATCCAACCTTAAGCTTCCTTGGTTCATCCCCTTAGTCTTCAAGTTTCAGCTCCCTTCTTCTTCTTCATGCCCTAGCTTTTTCCCTCTCCTTCTTCTTCTCTTCAAATTATCAAAGCATCAAATGACCAAGCCCCAAACCGTGTACCCCTTAATACCTAGCTGCCATATATCCAATTTCCAGCCAAATGACCATTTTACCCCTCCTTGCCTATCCTTTCCCAACTAACCTCAAGGGCACTTAAGTCCTTTTACTTCTATTTCATTTCTACCATTTTCTATCTAGAACTTGTTACTCTCAGCAGTAACTAATGGTTACCCAGGTTACTCAATCACCAATAACCATTACCCGCTAAATCTCAATCTTAACCATAAAATTCCCGAAGTACCCTTAGGCTCCTCCCGAGCCGGGTATAGAAATCCCGTTGTGACTCTTAAGTTAATTTGCTCTCCAGGACCGTCTCGGCACGTGCATCACAACAATACCACAACACTCACGTGGTACAAATCACGGAATACAATTATCTCATATATGCCCTCAGCGGGCTAAAATTACCAATTTACCCCTATCATGCAAACGGGGTCCACATGCATAATTATTTCACCTAACATGCATACTAACCACGTAGTCATGCATCTCAATGTTCAATTAGTCATATAACATGCTTTAAATCATAATCATACATTTAACTCATAAAATCACACACAAATCCCAACATGCCCTCCTGACATACTAATCAAGGCCCTTAAGCCTTATTAGTGAATTCGGGTCGTTACATTATTGACCACTCGTACAGACATGTTTTGTCCATTTATTACAAGAAATATAAGGGACTGTGCCCAGCCAGTCATTTCTTGCCAATTATTGTATTTATTACAAGTATTTGCTCATTACATGTGTTGTTTTGCAGTATTACAATTTCAATTTTTTTGCGCCGAGCCGTATTGTTCAAACAGGTTTTGGTCAAGGCAAGTGACCAAGGACCTAAAGCTCCTCAATCACTTCGGGGGCATATAAGTTACAAGTAAGCAAAGCATATCATCAAAAGGTATGTAAACACATGAGAAAAATAAGTGAAAGCATGTTAGGGTACTTAGAGTATTTTTCAAAATTTTTGTATTTTGTTAAATCAAACCAAAGTGCTATGCTAAGTTTGGTCATGCGAACAGATGTTATAATAAAATGAAAATGTATTATAATATCAAAAATGGATTACTTTACACCACGAGCAGTATTGCTCGGATGTAATCGTTTGATTAAAAGGAAAATAGCTGCCCGCGCAGTAATAAAAAATTAATTTCTTTACATCACGACAAGTAGGTCGTGTAATTAAAAGATTAAAAGAGAAAAAGGCTAAGGGGCTGGAGGGTCTTGAGGAACGTCCTGATCGATAGCTACGCCAGATTCGTTGTCTGTACTATCTATCCCTGTTGCCAGAGAGATCTCCAGGGAAGCAGGTACTTTAGCCCTATCTTCTTCCTCTAGGAGAATGGCACACTGAGACATTAGAGTTCTCCTTAGGCGTTCTGACAGATAGTTGAAGTTAGCCTCCCGGTTGTGCTTCCGGAACTCGTAGACAAAGATAAGTGGCTTCCTTGTACTTCTCCAAGTTCTTGGATTCAACTTCCTCAAGCTCCTTCACGCGCTTTTCCAGCTCCTTCGTCACCTGCCTGCTCGCAATCAAATCAAGCTCGAGATGTGCGGCTTGTTGGTAGTTAAGTTTGGCGCTTTCCCTGAACTTTTCTTTGTCTTCGTTGGATTTCTTCAAGCCGTCCCAAACCTCCAGCAGCTCCTCGGTTAGAGTGGCTTTTTGCTCGAGCAGTTCCTCTTTCTGCTTAGAGAGCTCCATACTCTTCTCAAGCAACTCGCCGTTCTATTTAGTTAGGTAATTGTTCTTCTCGAGCAACTTAGTGTTTTTCTCTTCGAGTGCTTTCTTAGCCTCAGGAAGCCTGGTGTCGAAATTTTTGGCCCAGGACACCATCGCCCTAGAATGGCGCCAGCCAGTGGTCATGGTCAGAAATCCCTGTAATCAGATAAAAAAGGATAAGGCGATGGCAGAGAATAAAAAATTAATTATTCATCATCAGAAGGTAACTTACGCTAACTATTTCGTTCAGCCCTCAGTTGAGTATTTGGTCAGGATCCATGGAAATGGTTTCGGTATTAGCCTCTTAACTGCGTTTATGTTTGGAGAGGTTGTATATCCTTTCCCTGGCTAAGCTGACAACGATGCTGGACAGGGAGCCTTCGGGCTGAGTACGCTGTGTTTGGCTGGTAGGGACCTAAGGAGTAGGCTACTGGTCGACGGGTGTTGAAGGAGTGGAATGTTGGTGGACCAGAGGAGTTGAGGCCGGCTGCTCGAGTGGCGATGGGGGTGGTGTGTTCTCCTTTGAAGGGACGGTGCTAGGAGGGTCCTTGGTTCGAGCCTTCTTTGAGGCGGTTTTACTGCTCTCCCCTCGAGACCTCTTGCTGTCTTTCTTCTTGTCAGAAGATGCAGCATCAGCCTTGTAATGCTCAAACACGTCTTCAGATGACATATCTATACAAAAGGAAACAACACGAGCAATGAGACAAGATATTTATACGGGGGTAAAAATGAAAGTGAAGAGATTATAAGTAAAGTACCAGTGCTACAACTACTTGTCGCTACATTACTTATTGAACTACTTACTGTCTGGAAGAAATCTGAACTTAAGATTGGAGTATACTTAAAGTTGTCGTCCCTGTCAAAGTAGTAATAGGGAATTGACAAACTATCTAAGAGCGAAAGATCAGTACCGTTCTCATCTGAAGATTCGTCGATGGGAGTGGGGGGTTCAGTGGCCTTCTTTTTACCTTTTCCCTTTGGGGCGGGGGGAGCAGCAGCCCGTGGAGTGCCGGAAGGTTCCCCTATTGTTACTCCAGTGGCCCTCCTCAGAAGAGGTTGTTCCATGGCTAGGTGCTGCTCGGGAACCTCTCCGCCAGTAGCACTCCCCGCTGTTGACTCCCTCACATCCTGATGAGGGGCCAAAAGGCCGACCAACCTAAGGTTAGCCTCTGTGACCATATGCTCAATGCTTTTCTCCACGTCAGTCATACTAGCCAAGAGGGTTGATCTTAACTCCATGTCTGGAGTGGGGTCTGGTCGCAACCATGGGCCTGAAAGGCACTAAAAATCTAAGAAAATGTAGAGAAAAAATCAAAGAAAGATTAACGACCAGTGGTACAAAGGCGTTAGCTCCTTGGGTGAAGGCCAGGTTGTTCGCGACCATGTCAGTCATGAGGAAGTTCTCCTGGTAGTACCTCCACATGTTCGATATATGAGTGGTGTCGGTCAGGAAGGTGCGCCCTGTTTCCTGATGAAAAAAATGAAAGAACCCCATACCTTCTTGGTTGGGGTTAAACTTGAGGTCGAACAAGTAATTAACCACATGGGGTTTTGGCACAGGCCATTTTTTGTGGCTATATAAGATATAGAGTGCTGCAAGCATTCTATACCCATTGGGGGTTATTTGGAAAGGGGCGACCCCGAAGTAGTTGGCCACCCCTTGGAAGAATGGATGAAGAGGCAAGGTAGCCCCTGCCTCAATATGGTATCTCGACCAGGCGCTGAAGGCGCCTCCGAGCAAGTTCGCCCGTTGGTCTTGGTTGGGTCGAATTAATGTCACCCCCAGGAGTCCATATTTCCTAATATAGTTGGCAATCGTCCTGATCGTCACTCGAATTTCAGAAACAACATACCATTCAACATCTGGTTGAATGGAATTTCGGGGCTGGGCATGAGTTTGGATATTGGGGTCAAGAGTATTTTCTTCTCGACCATTGGTCAAGGGAATTTCAGCCCAAGGAGCAGGCTAATTTGAAGGATTCAGAGTTTTCTTTTTCTGGGCTATAGTTTTTACTCGAGCCATATTTTGAATAAGGATAGATGGAGTGTTTAAAGTGGCACGAGAAAAGGGAATGTTAGGTATTAGTGATGACGGTTGCTCCTCGTCCTCAAGCAGCTGAGCGAATAAGTCATCGTCGATGGGTCTTTCTCCTCCCCACGAATCTTGAATGAATGCTGCAAACAGAGAAAGGGGGAGATAAGACGTAAAGATTAAAAGATTCTGTTGAAAGTTGGAATAACGTTGCTCGCGTATACGACCAGCAACATACTAACAGAGACACTTAGTTCTATACGAGTAGTTTGAAAAACAGATTGAAAAATGGAAGTAAAAATTTTTTTGGGAAAAAGCTTTTTCGACTCCAAAGGGGCGGGAAAAACCCAGTTTTTCACCTAGCTTAAAAATCGAATTTTTACTTCGATTTTACGCCCTAAATCTACAATCTCGACTATCAAACTGGCTCCTAACTCCTACGGATCAATATGTAACTACCCTATCAATCATCTGTCAACATGCAAACAATCCCCATACATTTTTAGCCAAGAACAAAACAGGTTTTAGAGATGAAAGCAAACATAAGACAGTTTCGTATGAAAACCCAAAAGGCAAGAAAGTTCATAAAAATTACTCACGTAAAGATTGAAGTCCGAAGGTGAAAGCTTTTGAACGTCCGCGTGTAGATGTTTGAAAATTTCTGGGCTCTGGAACACGAGTTCTTCAATGTTCGTCAGGAAGGCAAAAGTATGTAAAATGTGAAAAATGATTCTGAAGGGTCATTTATACAAGCCGAGGAGCGGTTACCAAGGTTATCATTAAGGGTAATTTTTCAAGGAGTGGGGAAGCGTGATAGCCATCAGACACATTTTTGGGAAACTGAAAGGACCTGATTAGACATGATTGGTCACCTTTTTTGAGAAAGCATGGGTGGTTTTGACAGATTTCGTGGGGTATTCGAAGAGTCAATTTCCTAAGTTTACTTATTGCTGGTTGCAATAAGTAAACTTGGGGGGAAAATGTTTACCCAAAAATGGTTTTTTTGATGACGTGGAAAAGAATTCTTACACGACAAAGGTGCTGTTCGGCCATCGACCAGGAGCACACCTCATCGCCAGAATTAATTTTTTGATACGACTAGGCTGATCGTGAAGCCCGATTTATTTCCTTCTTATGTTATAATCTAATATTAACTGCATTTGAATATTTCTTCATAATTATCCTTGATACGCGATTATTAAGGAAACATAGGACACGTTAGCATGTGTAACCCTCCTTGAGCTTATAAATATGCATGAAATAGCTCAAGGAAGGGACTTTTGGATTCATTAGCTTTTTTGCGTGATATTGAGAGAGAAAGAGCTATAGTGATTGTTCATCATTCTATTGTAATCCTTCCAAGGTTTGTGAAACTCAAAGAACCCTAGTTTTTTTATCATGGCTTTGAAGTTCAATAATAACAATACACTAAGTGGACGTAGGTTGTTACCAATCTTTGGGGCTGAACCACTATAATTCCTTGGTGTTTTCTCCCTTTCCATTAGATTATCTTTTCAAGTGTCGTTCCATATTTTGTTGTATATTTGACTCCGTGTCGTTGGCTAATTCGAGGGTCAACAAGAATCATCAGTGAAAGAGTGTAATGTGTTATTGGGTATGCATTGGTTGGCCGAGTGGGAATGATCATGGAATGTGATAGAAAGATGGTAATCTTTTGAGTTTGAAGGAGGAAACCTACTTGTGATTGAGGGTGTTGTGAGCGGACGTTGTGAACGGGCCTCGTAATCCAATAACCTGGATATTAAAGGTTAGGAATATATCCCAAGGAGGATGTGTTGAATTCCTAGTAAGTGTGGTGGATATCACGAGGGTTGCATAGGTTGGATCAGAGGGTCTACTGTGTTTCTATCGCATCCGAAGTTTGTTATTAAATTGACATCAGAGCTAGAGTCGGTGTTCAAGGAACCATATACAAGGGCACCAGCTGAGTGGAAAGAATTGAAGATTCAGTTGAAGGAGTTACCTAAATTGGGGATTTATTTGACCAAGCTTTTCACTATGGGATATGTCAACACCATATGTTAAGGAGAAAGACAATTTATTGAGGACATGTACCAAGTTTTGATAGCTAAATAAGGTAATTGTCAGGAATAAGTATCCATTGCTAAGGATTGACGAATTGTTGGACCAGTTGCAAGCTAGGACAATGCTCCTAAGAATTTACTCTCAATCTGGTTATTACTAACTAAGGATCAAGGATAGAGACATTTCAAGAATTACCTCTCACACCATGTCTGGAAGTTTTGGATTTTCAGTGAAGGCCTTTGAACTGACCAATGCTCGCCTACGTGGATCCAACAAATAGAGAATTCAAGGATGATTTGGACAATTCGTATTTTTTATTTATTGAGAATGCTTTGGCCTTCTTCTAGTCAAAGGCGGAACACGAGTGGCATATTCAATGATATTACAAAGACGGAGGAACCATGCATTATAGGTAAGGTTCCAGGAAGGGTGAGTTCATATTTCTAGGAGTTATGGTTGGAGTCAGATTATGGGAAACGAGTTGAACATGCATGATTTAGTTAAGATCCAAGTGGTAAAGGATTAGCCAAAGGAACATTTTAGCGATTAGAAATACTACGGGACTGGCGAAACACATCGGCATTTACTTGAAGCATCTCCAAGGACTATGATAACGTAGATTGAAGTAATGTGGGGACATGAGGTTTTTCTGAACTGGTGGATACAAACCGGGTTTCCAAAAGTTGAAACAGAGGTTGATTATTGTGCCATGGTATCAGTATTATCACGTGGTTGACCGATATATGAGGACGGTATGGTGGATACTGTCTTGGTTGTTTGATAATGAGTGATTTATAGTGTTTGGTGGCGCGACAAGGTAGGGACTAGGATGTGTTCGTGTGTATGCTGGAAAGATAATTGCTTATGTTTCACGAGGATCAAAAGAATAAAATGTAGATGTTCTACACGAATACCTTGAGTTGGAAAGATCCAAACTAGGTGTATGATTCAAAAAAGACTGCAGCAAAGTCAGTTGAGGAAATGACTATAATTAGCATGATATTTGTAATGCCCTACTACCCTAGAGTCGTTACCATGTGGTTTTAAATGTGTATTTGACTCTCTAATCGAGATGTTAGACCCAAAAGTGTAATTAAATTAAAATAAAGACTCATTTAATAAAACTTTTATATAAAAGATTTGAACTTTCATTAAGATTGTAACAGAGTTACATTGGGATTCCAAAATATTGTTTAAGACATATTTACAATTCAAAAGTAACTGTACAGTCGATCGAGGGGATAAATCAGATTTTACAGTGCTCCTCAAAAGTACCCCAATTGAGGTGGCCACGTAGGCCAAACATGTATGCACTTCTCCAACTCATGGTTGATTGATCTTTTCCTTGCCATTACCTGTACCATAGAGAACCTGTGAGCTAAGGTCCAACAAGAAAACTTCACAGCACAACATATAATAATTTATTTCAATAAATTAATAACTAATCAAACACAATAGACAATCCACCAGTTTCCATTAAAATTCCCAACAACGGCTTATACCAGTCAGGGTGCGTTACCAGGCACCAAGTTCAGGGTCTTAACCGAGCGGGTGAGTACGACTGTAATGCCCTGGATAATCAAGACCATTACACCGTGTGTTTAAAATAGTGCAAGACCTACTAATCAAGTCATTTAAACAAAATGTGAACCCAACGTTTTCAACGGATTAGGAATAAAAGATTTTGGTCACAAACAGGCTATTTTCATTAAAAATGATAGTTTAATACATGGAAACTTAAAGCAGGGTTTAAATGACTTAATTACAGCAAATTCCGAAGGTTATAAACAGTTCAAGCCACTCTAATGGTAAAATACACATTTTAGGTTTCCGTCCCTATACAATTTCCCCGACCGTGGCAGCCGAGCAGCTGACAATGTACACCTCGCCCCCAGAGCTCTCCAACTCGTGGTTGATTCAGCATACCCTCGCCTTTACCTGCACCATGTAGCACCCGTGAGCTGAGGCCCAGCAAGAAAGCATGATGTCATGGCAAGATCAACATCATTAATCAAATATTCCACAATGCACAACCAGGAATTCAGCAATTCAAAAAATTTACCCAATCAGTGATAACACTCAGCAGATTAACAGTTTATCATCCAGATAGTCAACCAATCATATCCATAACACAATATTCACATTCATAATCAACAGTTTATCACATCCATCAAATAATATTCAGGGTCGGAGCCCTTAGTCGCACCCTCTATTTAACACACTGTCTTCAGCTCACTCGGGCCGCCCCCAGTGTAATACTCACTAACTCTGGCCAGCTTAACCGAGCTTAGTGATAAATAAGCTGCCTCAGCTACCAGTGGTCGAGCCGCGCCCTGTGCGCAAATATTGATTCCGACACCCTTAGGCCGGTTATTGCATGTCCCATGGCATAATAATACCATATCATGACATGATATACAAATATAGGGAGCTCTTACTCCCATCGTCTCCACATGGTTAATCACATTCACATAACAATGCATACAAACTTAGGGAACACTTAGTCCCAACCTAGCCACATAATCAGGTGCAGCTTTCTTACTTTTAGATCTCGCTAGCTCGTTCAATTGATCGTCAAGCACGATCCCATCTGAACCTTAGCGCATACCTAGTCACAACCATAGATCAGAATCACCACCAAACTTCAAATCCAAAACCTAGCCTCGGGACCAATCCCGAGCCCCTGGGAAGCCCTAATTCCTCCAAACGGGGTGGTGGAATCAAACCCCGAGCCTCCGGGCAAAAACCCTAAAGAAAAACTCAAAAACCCCTTCCTAGAGACAGGGTAGCGCTACAGTGCTCTAAGGAGGGCACTATAGCGCTACAAGCATAACCAAAACACCCAGGAAGCCCTAGCTTAGCGCTGTAGCGCCCAAAGGCTAGCGCTACAGCGCTAGTCACAGATCAACAGCACCCTGTTTTCCCTCTTCGACTTTCCTCGAACCAAAACCCCTTAGAACCCATCCAACCCTCAATTACACACCAAATTGAGTCTGCCATCACCTATATCTCACCCCATACAACTCAATAGCACAAGACCTAACCACATGCATCATCAAACTAGAAAAATAAACATTGAACCCAAGAACTGAAAGATTCAACCAGAAACTCAGATACCTAGAACATCAAAGCCAGAACTTGTTACCTTCTATGGAGGATTTCGACCTTAAGTTATCCCTAGCATCCAACCAGCCTCAAGCCCTTCAACTCCTCAGGTTCATATCCCTTTATTCCAACCAAAACTCAAACTTAGAAACCACCACATTAAAACCCAGAAAAACACATCAGGAAACCTTAAAACTTACCTTAATTGACTGGCTAAACCCTGCTAGTCCTTCTAGTTTCACCAAGGTCCTTAGCCTTAAGTTCCATCTTGAGCTTACTCTATAATTCCAGCTCCAAAACCCACAAGTTATGGTGAAGAGATGACCTAGCCGAATGAGAGAGAGAGATAACTATAAGTGTCCTGTTTTTCTTTCTTTCCTTCTTCTTTTCTTTTCCTTAAGCTTCTGAGTTAATCTACAACTTCCACTAAGACATAAAGACAGATGTTACTTATCCCTTATAGTCAAATGACCATATTTCCCTCCCAACTAAACCAAGCTTTTAAATATTCTAAGGGCATTTTAGTCATTGCTCCCAATTCCCACTAACTCCTCAAGTGTCCTAAATATTTACCACTTAATTCCCATCATCTAATTAGTCACCAATTATATTTCTCAATACCAAATCATCTCCAATATATATATTCTCCAAATTCCCAGATACATCCCTAGGCTCACACCGAGCCGGGTATAATTCCCCGCTGTGACTTTCCCGCTAAACCGCTTGTTAGGATCGCCTCGAGCCACAAGCTATAGACATACCCACATAATAATGTGGTCTCCACATTAGCCTACCAATATACACACAAGTACACAATTACGCTCCCAATGATCCAAAATACCAAAATACGCTCACAGCAGAGTATATAGCCCCATGCATGCCTTTATCATCATATAGCAATATGACCCACATAATCATGCATATAATCATATAATAGCACAGTAAATCAATTATGGCCCTCCCAGCCTCCTAATCAAGGTCCTAAACCTTATTAGGAAATTTGGGTCGTTACAACGACACCCTTGGATGTCCTTGTCATGGAGGCCTACATTCAACATGCTTAATTTCGACCCCAGCCCTTTCCGCTCCTGGCCCTTGCCGATTCCAGCAGTTTCCGCTCAGTCACAACACATATATGACATAATAGTTACAAACATTTGCACATAACTCTAAGCACAATACAAGCACAAATAATCGGGCCATGCCCTGCTCTACGGGCACAGATAGTTTTCTTACCCTGAGTCCCGAGCAGATAGCGTATGGAAATCCTGAGCACGATCCCTATCCCTGAGCCCTAGCAGTATAACCTAGTCACATGCAATAATGATAACGATCAATCACTTCGACTATTTAGGAGTTTCATGGTATATTTCTAGCCTTTGGGGTCTCGAATTCTACAAAATCGGGTAGCAGAATCCTTCCCGACCTTAAAATCCTGTTTTAGCTATTTTTCTTAATTAGAACCGCGGCTCAGCCCATAGGGCCATGACACGCTACAAGTCAGAGAGCCCAAGGCTCTCTCTAGGGAAACACGGGTCGCGGCGCACCCCAACTCGCGCCGCAACACTTAGGGGATTTCAAAGAATCGCCATGGCCCTTTCACGCACACAGGTCACGACGCTTGAATAACAGCACCACGGCTCAAGCTCGAAACCCATAATTTCCCAGCATTTTCTTGAGGGAAATTCACTAAAATTAATCCTAAACAGCAGCTAAACCCAAAATTATGTCTAGAGCTCCCAATCACACAACATAAGCAAAATAATTACCCCTGAAGCTAACTATAAATCCTATCTAAACTTAGCAACTCAAGCTGAAACTAAACCCAGCTCAAAACCTAAGCTAACCAGAAAATTCACAGAGAAAAAAAATTTTAAACCTTACCTCAAGAGTGATTTCTATCCCTAAGCTAAGTCCCTAACCAACTTCAACTTCAAATCCTCAATTTGCTGAGCCAATTCTCCAAGAATTTCACAAAGAGAGAAAGAGAGAGACCAATAGAGAGAGGTGCAAAGGCTGAGAGGCTAAGTGTTTTTGGTGGTTTCTCAAGGTGTCCTAAGGCTATCCTTAACACCAAAAGACCCAAGTACCCCTAATTCCAAGCCTTACTCTCTAATGCTCCAAGGGCGATATCGTCATTTGACAAGTTTCCCACTAGTTCCTCAAATTGTCCTATAAACTCTTAATTAATTCGAACATACCCAAATAATCGCCAAATAAATACCCGTTACTTGATAAATCCCGAATACTCACTAGGTCTCTCAAAATAACCCTAGGCCTACCCCGAGTTGGGTATTTAACCCCATTGTGACTATTTCCCTAATCTTCTCACTAGGATTGCCTTGGACCACTGATCGCAAATGTATCCCCATAACACTTGGGTCTCACTCAAAATGCATACATAATACAAATATACCTTCAACGGGTCAAAAATTACAAATATGTCCCAATTTACAAAAACAGGCCCACATGCATATTTAATACACATAAACATGCATAACTATTAACATCAGCATATAAATCATGGATACTACATAATCACACATATATTCCATTAATTACACATATAAATCCAAATGTGCCCTCCCGACACACTTACCAAGGAACTAAGTCTTATTAGAAAATTTGGGACGTTACAAGATTTGTGTTTAATAAGCAGCAAGTAAAACTTTATAAGTAGTGAGATACAGAAATAGAATCTTATTGGAATGGTGAAGGACCCTACTATGTTAACATGGATAGGTTGAGATATAAGAATCGGATACATGTTCCAGTGGATGCTAGCATAAAGATGGAAATTCTTGATGAATTTTATACCACCCCATGCTCGTTATATCAAGGAGCTACGAATGGGTATCCATACCTAAAATTTGTATACTTGTAGCTAAGTGCCTAACCTTTCAGCAAGTAAGGGTTGAGTATCAGAGGCCAGCGCAGCTACTATGACCTTAGGACATTCTAGAGTTAGTATGGGTGGATATAATAATGGACCTTATGGATGAACCGCCTTGGATTGTGGGTAAAATGATTTTGATATGAGTGTTTGCGACTAGATATACTAATGTAGGACACTTCTTGTTTGTGAGCACGAATCATAATATGAATTAGTATGTGTGAAGGGAGAACGTACATCTCCGTGGGGCACAAAAGTCAATAGTGCCAGAATGAAACACTATATTTATTTCCAAGTATTGGAAAAGTTCACAATGGGCGATGGGTATAGGATGAAGATTTAGGAATACTTGTTACCCTAAGAGAGATAGGCAATGTGAGAGGATAAATCATATTTTAGACGTTATGCTTTGGGCATGTAAGTTTTAGGAGAACCAAAGTAAGTATAGTCCCTTGATTGAATTGTTACAGCGATGATTATGAGTCAACAATCTGAGTGTTTCCGTATGAGATATTATGATATAGGTCTAGGAATGAGACATGAGATAGAAAGTATTCTAGTGCTGAAACGGTTCAGAGGACCAATGACGTTACTGAAGATCATAAATGTAGCAATATCCGATTTATTGAAAAGACATAAAATCTATGCAAATTCAAATATGGGAACGTGGAGTTCTAGGATAGAAGACCTTCTACTTCTTTGAGTATTATTGATTAAGGAGATAAGATAATTTAGGGAGAAAGAGAAATTGGGCTCTAGGTTTGTTAGGCATTTGAGTTCCTGACAAGAATTATGCCAGGGGCCTACAGATTAGCCTTACCCAGCATGGGTGGAGGTTCATAGGGTGTTGTACATTTCGATACTAAGGAAAGATGTATTGAGCACTATACCTATTTGGTTAAGAGACCCTAGAATTTAGTGAGAAATATCATGTGAAGTAAAGCCAGTAAAGGTTTCGAATGGAAAGGATAAAGTCTTAAGGAATAAGACTGTCACCTTAGTAACAACATTACAAAGAAATAATGAGATAAAGAAATGACTCAAGAGTTAGAGCCAGATGTGCGGAACTGGTATCCCGAGATGTTTGAATAGATTTCAAGGATGAAATTTCTATAAGGAGGGGATAGTTGTAACGTCCCAAAATTTCTAATAAGGCTTATGGCCTTGATTAGCATTCCAAGAGGCCACGTGGAGTAATTATGTGGTAATTAATTGAATAAATATGTGATTATGCGGATTATATGAGTTATATCATGCTATGGTTGTTTATGCATGTTTAAGTGTATTAAATGTGCTTATAGGCCCATTTCTTTTAAGAAGGGTATTTTCATAATTTTGATCCTTTGAGGGTATAAATGTAAATTATATGTGCTTTGTGAGTGAGATCACATTATTATGTGGATATATTTGAGATGTGTTGCACGACACGATCCTAGTGAGCAATTTGGTGGGAGAGAGTCACATCAGGGATAAATACTCAGCTTGGGGTGAGCCTAGGGGTATTTTAGTGATTTGGTGTGTTACCGAGGGTATTAGAGTATGGGTTAAAGTTAGGGAAAAATACTAGTGTTTGGAAGACTAGTGGGATTAATTAGGGATTTTACATGGAATTTGAGGTTTAGCAGGAAATGTGGCAAGAGACGTTGTTGCCCTTGAGGGCGTTAGAGAGCAAGACATAAGCAAGGGGCATTTTAGTCTTTCTACCAATATAGTGACTTAAGTACTAGGTTTCTTCATATGTAGGAAACTAAAAAGAAACACCTCACACACTCTCTCTCTCGCTTTTCACTTTCTCTCCAAGCAAAGCTAGGATTTTGAGATTTTGGAGTAGAATTCTCGAGGTTAAGGCTTGGAATCTTGGATTTGATGCTAGGAATTTGTTAACTAGCAGTCTGGGGTCATTCTTATTAATTGAGGTAATGTCTTCCACCTTTTAAATTCTTAGTTTTTGAAGTTTTAGAGGGTGCTTGAGTTCTATAACTCTATGGTTGAATTAAGGGTTTATGATTGAGTTTTGATGTGTTTTTAAGGTTGTTTACTATTTGTCTGAACTGCTGAGTTCATTTCCGGGGTTGGTCTGGGCTAAATCTGTGTTTAGGGGCAGATCTGGGTGACTTGCAATTTCTGAAAATTGCTGTTTTTCTGAGTTCGAAGAGCTGCGTGGCCCTCACGAACTCAAAGGCCAGGGAAGTTCCATGAACTGCCATGGCATTGTGGCGCTTGGTGAGCTGCGTCGTGGCTCATGTCTAGGAAAAATGATGGCTGAGCTCTTTGTCTTGAGGAGGCCCGTGACACTTGTGAGGGGCGACTCGACTCAAATTGGAGATATTAGCCAAATAGGGCTTTTGAGTACAGGAACTCAAACCTAAAGGCTCGAGAAGGATTCTACTACCAAGATTAGTAGAATTCGAGGTCTGGGAGGCTAGGATTCAATCTTGAAGCTTTAAATTGCTTTATATCTTGATGGTTATCCGCTATTGTATCGTGACTAGGGGTACCGCAAGGCTTTGGAATGAAAGGATCATGCTCATTGTCGCTTTACCCTATAGAAGAGGACTCAAGGTAAGAAAATTGTCTCATGCACTGAGTGTAGGGCTTGAGCCCTTTATTACAGGGCACGTAAATGACCATGTCATGAATATGTTTATAGTTGAATGTCTGATGTGTTTGAATCTATGTTGATATACCTTTTTGTATGGAGTGTTCGGTCAAGAGATCGTTATCGGCCTAGAGGTTGTTAACGGCACTACATGTGTAATACTGGTCGTAGTGGCAGGGCCTTATCTGCCTTGAGGTTGTCATTGACACTACATGTGTAATGTAGGTCTTAGTGGTGGGGCCAGGCCATAGTGGTGGGACCATTACATGGATGCGATGTGCATCTATTCAGCATGAGTCGTTATACTTGTTGAATTATCCATGTATATATGGTATGTTTTATAAAGCGTGTATTTGAGAAGATTGTTTATCTGAATATCTGTCTTACTTGATTATGTTTTCTTGCTGGGCCATGGCTCACGAGTGCTTTGTGGTGCAGGTAAGGGCAAAGGATAACTAACCAGTCATGAGTTGGAGAACTTCAGGGGCAGTGTGTACATTATCCAACCAATATACACACAAGTACACAATTACGCTCCCAATGATCCAAAATACCAAAATACGCTCACAGCAGAGTATATATCCCCATGCATGCCTTTATCATCATATAGCAATATGACCCACATAATCATGCATATAATCATATAATAGCACAGTAAATCAATTATGGCCCTCCCGGCCTCCTAATCAAGGTCCTAAACCTTATTAGGAAATTTGGGTCGTTACAACGACACCCTTGGATGTCCTTGTCATGGAGGCCTACATTCAACATGCTTAATTTCGACCCCAGCCCTTTCCGCTCCTGGCCCTTGCCGATTCCAGCAGTTTCCGCTCAGTCACAACACATATATGACATAATAGTTACAAACATTTGCACATAACTCTAAGCACAATACAAGCACAAATAATCGGGCCATGCCCTGCTCTACGGGCACAGATAGTTTTCTTACCCTGAGTCCCGAGCAGATAGCGTATGGAAATCCTGAGCACGATCCCTATCCCTGAGCCCTAGCAGTATAACCTAGTCACATGCAATAATGATAACGATCAATCACTTCGACTATTTAGGAGTTTCATGGTATATTTCTAGCCTTTGGGGTCTCGAATTCTACAAAATCGGGTAGCAGAATCCTTCCCGACCTTAAAATCCTGTTTTAGCTATTTTTCTTAATTAGAACCGCGGCTCAGCCCATAGGGCCATGACACGCTACAAGTCAGAGAGCCCAAGGCTCTCTCTAGGGAAACACGGGTCGCGGCGCACCCCAACTCGCGCCGCAACACTTAGGGGATTTCAAAGAATCGCCATGGCCCTTTCACGCACACAGGTCACGACGCTTGAATAACAGCACCACGGCTCAAGCTCGAAACCCATAATTTCCCAGCATTTTCTTGAGGGAAATTCACTAAAATTAATCCTAAACAGCAGCTAAACCCAAAATTATGTCTAGAGCTCCCAATCACACAACATAAGCAAAATAATTACCCCTGAAGCTAACTATAAATCCTATCTAAACTTAGCAACTCAAGCTGAAACTAAACCCAGCTCAAAACCTAAGCTAACCAGAAAATTCACAGAGAAAAAAAATTTTAAACCTTACCTCAAGAGTGATTTCTATCCCTAAGCTAAGTCCCTAACCAACTTCAACTTCAAATCCTCAATTTGCTGAGCCAATTCTCCAAGAATTTCACAAAGAGAGAAAGAGAGAGACCAATAGAGAGAGGTGCAAAGGCTGAGAGGCTAAGTGTTTTTGGTGGTTTCTCAAGGTGTCCTAAGGCTATCCTTAACACCAAAAGACCCAAGTACCCCTAATTCCAAGCCTTACTCTCTAATGCTCCAAGGGCGATATCGTCATTTGACAAGTTTCCCACTAGTTCCTCAAATTGTCCTATAAACTCTTAATTAATTCGAACATACCCAAATAATCGCCAAATAAATACCCGTTACTTGATAAATCCCGAATACTCACTAGGTCTCTCAAAATAACCCTAGGCCTACCCCGAGTTGGGTATTTAACCCCATTGTGACTATTTCCCTAATCTTCTCACTAGGATTGCCTTGGACCACTGATCGCAAATGTATCCCCATAACACTTGGGTCTCACTCAAAATGCATACATAATACAAATATACCTTCAACGGGTCAAAAATTACAAATATGTCCCAATTTACAAAAACAGGCCCACATGCATATTTAATACACATAAACATGCATAACTATTAACATCAGCATATAAATCATGGATACTACATAATCACACATATATTCCATTAATTACACATATAAATCCAAATGTGCCCTCCCGACACACTTACCAAGGAACTAAGTCTTATTAGAAAATTTGGGACGTTACAAGATTTGTGTTTAATAAGCAGCAAGTAAAACTTTATAAGTAGTGAGATACAGAAATAGAATCTTATTGGAATGGTGAAGGACCCTACTATGTTAACATGGATAGGTTGAGATATAAGAATCGGATACATGTTCCAGTGGATGCTAGCATAAAGATGGAAATTCTTGATGAATTTTATACCACCCCATGCTCGTTATATCAAGGAGCTACGAATGGGTATCCATACCTAAAATTTGTATACTTGTAGCTAAGTGCCTAACCTTTCAGCAAGTAAGGGTTGAGTATCAGAGGCCAGCGCAGCTACTATGACCTTAGGACATTCTAGAGTTAGTATGGGTGGATATAATAATGGACCTTATGGATGAACCGCCTTGGATTGTGGGTAAAATGATTTTGATATGAGTGTTTGCGACTAGATATACTAATGTAGGACACTTCTTGTTTGTGAGCACGAATCATAATATGAATTAGTATGTGTGAAGGGAGAACGTACATCTCCGTGGGGCACAAAAGTCAATAGTGCCAGAATGAAACACTATATTTATTTCCAAGTATTGGAAAAGTTCACAATGGGCGATGGGTATAGGATGAAGATTTAGGAATACTTGTTACCCTAAGAGAGATAGGCAATGTGAGAGGATAAATCATATTTTAGACGTTATGCTTTGGGCATGTAAGTTTTAGGAGAACCAAAGTAAGTATAGTCCCTTGATTGAATTGTTACAGCGATGATTATGAGTCAACAATCTGAGTGTTTCCGTATGAGATATTATGATATAGGTCTAGGAATGAGACATGAGATAGAAAGTATTCTAGTGCTGAAACGGTTCAGAGGACCAATGACGTTACTGAAGATCATAAATGTAGCAATATCCGATTTATTGAAAAGACATAAAATCTATGCAAATTCAAATATGGGAACGTGGAGTTCTAGGATAGAAGACCTTCTACTTCTTTGAGTATTATTGATTAAGGAGATAAGATAATTTAGGGAGAAAGAGAAATTGGGCTCTAGGTTTGTTAGGCATTTGAGTTCCTGACAAGAATTATGCCAGGGGCCTACAGATTAGCCTTACCCAGCATGGGTGGAGGTTCATAGGGTGTTGTACATTTCGATACTAAGGAAAGATGTATTGAGCACTATACCTATTTGGTTAAGAGACCCTAGAATTTAGTGAGAAATATCATGTGAAGTAAAGCCAGTAAAGGTTTCGAATGGAAAGGATAAAGTCTTAAGGAATAAGACTGTCACCTTAGTAACAACATTACAAAGAAATAATGAGATAAAGAAATGACTCAAGAGTTAGAGCCAGATGTGCGGAACTGGTATCCCGAGATGTTTGAATAGATTTCAAGGATGAAATTTCTATAAGGAGGGGATAGTTGTAACGTCCCAAAATTTCTAATAAGGCTTATGGCCTTGATTAGCATTCCAAGAGGCCACGTGGAGTAATTATGTGGTAATTAATTGAATAAATATGTGATTATGCGGATTATATGAGTTATATCATGCTATGGTTGTTTATGCATGTTTAAGTGTATTAAATGTGCTTATAGGCCCATTTCTTTTAAGAAGGGTATTTTCATAATTTTGATCCTTTGAGGGTATAAATGTAAATTATATGTGCTTTGTGAGTGAGATCACATTATTATGTGGATATATTTGAGATGTGTTGCACGACACGATCCTAGTGAGCAATTTGGTGGGAGAGAGTCACATCAGGGATAAATACTCAGCTTGGGGTGAGCCTAGGGGTATTTTAGTGATTTGGTGTGTTACCGAGGGTATTAGAGTATGGGTTAAAGTTAGGGAAAAATACTAGTGTTTGGAAGACTAGTGGGATTAATTAGGGATTTTACATGGAATTTGAGGTTTAGCAGGAAATGTGGCAAGAGACGTTGTTGCCCTTGAGGGCGTTAGAGAGCAAGACATAAGCAAGGGGCATTTTAGTCTTTCTACCAATATAGTGACTTAAGTACTAGGTTTCTTCATATGTAGGAAACTAAAAAGAAACACCTCACACACTCTCTCTCTCGCTTTTCACTTTCTCTCCAAGCAAAGCTAGGATTTTGAGATTTTGGAGTAGAATTCTCGAGGTTAAGGCTTGGAATCTTGGATTTGATGCTAGGAATTTGTTAACTAGCAGTCTGGGGTCATTCTTATTAATTGAGGTAATGTCTTCCACCTTTTAAATTCTTAGTTTTTGAAGTTTTAGAGGGTGCTTGAGTTCTATAACTCTATGGTTGAATTAAGGGTTTATGATTGAGTTTTGATGTGTTTTTAAGGTTGTTTACTATTTGTCTGAACTGCTGAGTTCATTTCCGGGGTTGGTCTGGGCTAAATCTGTGTTTAGGGGCAGATCTGGGTGACTTGCAATTTCTGAAAATTGCTGTTTTTCTGAGTTCGAAGAGCTGCGTGGCCCTCACGAACTCAAAGGCCAGGGAAGTTCCATGAACTGCCATGGCATTGTGGCGCTTGGTGAGCTGCGTCGTGGCTCATGTCTAGGAAAAATGATGGCTGAGCTCTTTGTCTTGAGGAGGCCCGTGACACTTGTGAGGGGCGACTCGACTCAAATTGGAGATATTAGCCAAATAGGGCTTTTGAGTACAGGAACTCAAACCTAAAGGCTCGAGAAGGATTCTACTACCAAGATTAGTAGAATTCGAGGTCTGGGAGGCTAGGATTCAATCTTGAAGCTTTAAATTGCTTTATATCTTGATGGTTATCCGCTATTGTATCGTGACTAGGGGTACCGCAAGGCTTTGGAATGAAAGGATCATGCTCATTGTCGCTTTACCCTATAGCAGAGGACTCAAGGTAAGAAAATTGTCTCATGCACTGAGTGTAGGGCTTGAGCCCTTTATTACAGGGCACGTAAATGACCATGTCATGAATATGTTTATAGTTGAATGTCTGATGTGTTTGAATCTATGTTGATATACCTTTTTGTATGGAGTGTTCGGTCAAGAGATCGTTATCGGCCTAGAGGTTGTTAACGGCACTACATGTGTAATACTGGTCGTAGTGGCAGGGCCTTATCTGCCTTGAGGTTGTCATTGACACTACATGTGTAATGTAGGTCTTAGTGGTGGGGCCAGGCCATAGTGGTGGGACCATTACATGGATGCGATGTGCATCTATTCAGCATGAGTCGTTATACTTGTTGAATTATCCATGTATATATGGTATGTTTTATAAAGCGTGTATTTGAGAAGATTGTTTATCTGAATATCTGTCTTACTTGATTATGTTTTCTTGCTGGGCCATGGCTCACGAGTGCTTTGTGGTGCAGGTAAGGGCAAAGGATAACTAACCAGTCATGAGTTGGAGAACTTCAGGGGCAGTGTGTACATATGCAGCTTGCTTGACCGCCACGGCCGTGATTGCTTTGGAGGAACTAGGGTTGAACCCTATTTTTCTGCTTAGGATGGCTAGGTTGTATTTTATTTGTCTTTTATCAGTGTGTAAACGCTTTTTGACCAAAATGATTATTTGCGTGTATAAACTAAACACTTTTAATGGAAAATGATTACTTTGTTGACCAAAATTTTTAATACCAAAACTTTGCTTAGTTTTAATTACACATTTAAGTCTAAATGACTCACTTAGTGAGCTAAGCACCATTTCAAACACACGGTGTAACGATCATGGCTAACCTATGCATTACAACAATCCTCGACTAGAAGGATCCGTAACCTCCAGAGGAAAACTTCCCAAATATCTCGAAAGAATAGCCTATTCTATTATATTTTGAATTTGATTAATATTTTTTATTATTTTATTAATTAAATATGCTTAAAATGGATGGTATCTTGGTCAAGTCCCATGGCCCATTTTTTGATTCCACGAGCCTATAAATACAAGACTCATGGCTTCATTTGAGTGACAAAGACTTTACTTTCTGGAAAATTTTGTCAATATATTCTCTGACTTGCACTTGAGAAACTGAGTTGGCTAAGGTTCATCTAATCTTAAGTGTAGGTTAGCATACATAAAAACACTAAGTGGATACTCTATTACCAACTCTACGGGGCTGCACCATTATAAAACCCTTGTGTCATTTATTCTTTATTCAGTTCTCTTTTACTTTGTGTCATTTTTTAATCTACTCGCCATTGGCCAAAATGATGGTAAACAATAAATTTTATGGAGAACAAATAATACATAAAAGACATGATATAATTCATATATTTAATAAGCGTAGTTTTTCTAATAGAGTAGACTTGTAGATTAAACATGCCATACCATAACATACCGTTTTAATGATGTGATCATAGATACAATAAAATTAATCTTTGGAAAGTGAATAATATATATATATATGATCATAAACATTTATATTATCAATTTAGGGAATTATAAATAAGAATAAATTCTATATCATTATGAGTTTTTAAAGTTTCATTTTGAAGAATTTTTCTGTATATAATAAAAATTATCTAACTGTTAAAAAAAATATATATTATCTTACATTAAAACTTTAAATAAAATAAAATATTTATTTAAAGTTGTTTGAGACTTTAAAACTATTTTTAAATTGAACTTGTTAATTTTTTCTTTTTGACATTGAGACCTTCTTTGTGAGGAGAGATATAATATCATTAAATAATGCTTATCACTAATGAACTTATGACAATTAATTGACTGCATAGATATCCTGGTGTTAATGTCAAAATATTTTTATTTGTATCTCTACTTGTAAGTTATAACATTTTTATAGTCATTTTGGTTCTGACATTATTTATAAATGTATGGGAAATTCCTTAGTTCCTCCGTAAGAATTGAAGGACTTAGTTCTTCATCTAATGTCACTAGTTGGATACATGGTGAACGGTAGGATACAGGTGCTTATTTTAGAGAGTGTAAAAATACACAATTACCCCTTGATAACCCTTACCAACTGGCTACCGAGAAGCTCTTATAGCTTGTTTGCATTTTTTTTTAAATTTAAAACACCCAAACAATGGTATCATGGTTTATGTAGGAGTCCGAGTGTAAATTCATTTTATTGGAAGAAAGCAGTCGAATATTTTCTTGTAAATTCTGAGGATTGGGTTCGAAGGAGTGGAAATTTGATTCAAGGAAAGGAGTGGACCTTGGTTACACATTGGTTAAATGCTCGTACCTCCTCTATCTTCCCTTTCCCATTTTTTTCCTTGGGGAGGGAGGGAGGGGGGGGGGGGGGGGGTTGATTGTTGGTGGAGGTTGGGCACACTCTTGAGAGTATGTGATGTATTTCTAAGCAACAATTGAGATAGTTAGAAAATCACTGAAATTAGAGGGGTTAGTTGAAGTAATTAGAAAGCACAAGAAATTGAATGTACTAATTTGGCTTAACATATAATTTGGAGATTTTATAATTTAACTTCTATAAATTTTTGCATAAGTTTGCCTATTTAATTGATTGAAAGGAATTATTGGTGATATGTTCATTATATGAGTACTATATATTGGTTGTGTATAGTTAATAAAGGTTACCCAATATTTGTTCCCAATTTTTGCTGGGCTTTTTATTAATAATTGCACCGATTACCCCCATGTCTATCTTTCGCAAAGTGTAGATGCATAAGTAATTAGTAAAATTATTAATGGTTTGGTCGTTTGGTTATTAGTTCTATTCATCAAGAAATATCATTTTGATTTTGAAATATACAACATGCATATTAAAGAGTTAGTGGGTCTGAGATAAGCAGTGGGTTTTCAAGGATGATTATCATCATCAATTAGAGTTAATTGTATGTTTTTTTGGGTTAGATGTACATGAGTTTAGGTTTTGTTAAAACTTGAAGTTTGTTTTGGTTAATTTTTAGATTTGAAATGTATATATAAAATAATTGTGTTGTTTCTTGTACAAATGATTTTATTAATTTTTGAGCGTAAAGTTAAAAAATTATTCAATGTTATTATTTAATTTTTCATAAAAAGGGAGGGAACATTGTTGTTTTATTTTAGATGGTACATGAAAGAATTATATGTTGTATCCATATAATGTAATTTGATTTTAAATCATTATAGTTTCCTTCATTGTTCAATGTGTTCTTAAGTTAGAAATCGGTCGCATTGAAGATATAAATGACTTTCCATTTCAAAATTGGCTATTTAATATTTCCTTGCTTTTGAACTTCCTTAAATAGTTTTTAAAAATTATCAATTTTGTTATCCTGTGAACGATATGTTATATTGGTAACCGATTTAAACACATAAAAGATTGATTAAGGGTGTTTCTCTGTAATGCCCCAAATTTCCTAATAAGGTTTAGGATCTTGATTAGGAGGCCAAGAGGGCCATAATTGATTTATTATGCTATTTAATGAATATATGCATGTTTATGTGAATTATATTATTTTATGACGGTAAATGCATGCATATGGGTCTACATTTTATTATAAGGGCATTTTGGTAATTTGGCCCGTTGAGGGCGTGGTTGTGTATTTTCATGCATGTGGGTGAATTATAAATAATACCACATTAAATGTGGATCGGTTCAAGCCATTCGGCATGAGACGATCATGGAATGCAAGTTTTCGGTCTAGCCATAACGGGATTAAGTTGGGGGCTAAGAGTGAGTCTTGGGGTAATTTGGTGATTGGAACGTTTCCGGGAATTAGAGGGTAACGAGATATGAATTATTGGTGTTTGAGAATATTGAGAATAACGGGAATTGGAGGGTGTTAATTATAATTAACGAGATAGGCGGGAAATGACGATTTTACCCTTGGGAGTCTTTAGAAGCCTTTATTTGACCTAGGGGCAAAATGGTCTTTTCACCCCTAAGATTTATATTAGCTCTTTGAGTTTAGAAGGCTGTGGAATTATAAGAAAATAGAGCATCATCCCCATCTCTTTCTTTCTCTCCCGTACATGTTCTTCCCTCCTTCTTCCTTTCAATTTTTGAGAGACAACTTGAGGTAACAAGCTAGGAGAGCAAGGCATGAGGGCTTAGGACCTTGGTTCAATCATTGAAGGGGATCTAAATCAAGCCTTAGGTAAGAAATTAAGCCATGAAAATCTTGTTATACCCTATTTTTCTAATAAGTTTTTAGTTGAGGATTTTGATGTGTTAGTTGGGAATTAATGGAAGTTCTTGAGTTTGGTTGCTTGGGTTTTGATGAGGGTGTGATGTAGATGAGGTTTGGGGGTTGAATTTGATGTTTTGATGATGTTTGGGATTGGTTTGGAGGTTTGTTTTTCAAGGGAAATCGCAGGGGAGAAGCACAGAAAAGTTTCTGGTCTGCTGATGGCGCCCCAGCGCTAGGCAGGGCAGATTCTGAGGTTCTCTGACTTTGGGGCAGCGCCCCAGTGCGACTAGGCAGTGCCCCAGTGCTAGTGATTTTTCCAGCAACCTATTTTTAAGGCTGGGGAGGACTTTTAAGCCTCGAAGGTTGGTTCATTTACACCATTTGGGTAGATTAAGAGTCCCGAGAGTGCGGGATGGATCCCGGGAGTGTGGTTTTTGATTATGAACCTTTTTATGATTTATTTTATTGATGTGATTCCATATTTGGTTATGACTAGGTGACCGCTAAAGGATCAAAGGATTGATCATTCTCAAGGGTTGTTCTTTTACTAGTTCTTGCTACAACCTGAGGTAAGAAAAATGCACCCTGTGTATATGTGACATGCATGGTTATTCTTGATGCATGTAATGCACGAGAAACATGTGATTAGGGCATGCTATGAGTGTTGAGTATGAGATTGTTCAGAGCTTGAGCCTCTGTGTTTATGCATGATCCTAATTGTGCTAGTAATTATTGAGTAAGCATGTTGAATGCCCTTTATTTGGATATTTGACATATGATATATGTTTGGTGGCATTGCTTACTTGTATATGGTACTGACTAGTAAGGGATACTGACCTAAGGGTCAGAAATGGCATAGCGTCATGAACGTAGGGCCAAATGAAGATTGGATCTAATCGATATCAGCGTTGAATGACTCTAAGGCATTAACACTGGATCGACCCTAAGGTTGATGAATCTTATAAGCGCTTGCCTAGTTTAAGACTAGTTACCAGAGCCAGGGCCTAAGGCCTAGGTGACTGCTTCTCACATGGCTAGGGAACAGAGTTCCATGGTTATGACTCTATGGTCATGAGGAAGGTTATGTTGGTGACTAGTCATCATGCACCTATCCTTCTTAAGCTAGTGAAAGGCTCACTTATCTATAAAGCCCTAGTGACCCTATCACCACATGGCTATTGGGAATAAACCCACCTTAGTGACTATTACAATTGTCACTCTTCTATTTGGGGCTAAAAGCCCTGTATGATTATTATCATCATTGGTTGATGTGATATACTCAACAATACGTGGATTCATTTGCCCGCTTGAATAGGGCTATATCTGCTAGGCGTGTGCCTTATGATTTGATGACATGTTATTACTATTCTTGAGCATATTGAGTTTTCTTGCTAGGTTTCGGCTCACGGGTGCAATGTGGTGCAGGTAAAGGCAAAAGAAAGCTATACCATCCTTGAGTTGGAGAGCTTAGGTGACGATGTGTACATATGCAGCTGCTCAACCACCACGGCCGAGGTTTGAAGAGGAACTAGGGTTTAACCCTGTTTTGCCGCTTAGATCGGCTGGTTGTAAATATTTTCTTGTAATAGACCCTTAAATTATGTTTTTGGGATCCCAATGTATACAGTAAACGTTCTAGTGAAACGTTATAGCTTAACCAAAATTTTTAATCCCTAAACTGCTAATCATACTTAGATACACGATTTGGCCAGATAACTCGATTAGCAAGTTTAGCACTATTTATAAGGCACATTGTAACGGTCCCTGGAGTTGGGGTGTTACAACTTTGGTATCAGAGCGAGCCAAGGTTTATGGTTCCTGAAGACAAGATGGGAATGTACACTCGTCACTGAAGATTGCTTCACTCAGGGAATGGTAACTATTTATGTAGTTATGTGCTTAACTACTTAAATAATAAATGCTTTACCTGCACATTGTATTAGGGAGCATGAGATTCTGATAGAGCCTAGCTCTTGACTATATGATTATATACTTTGTGAATATATATATGAATGTGATCATATGATTACCTGCTCTGTGAATATATAATTGTGATATCTGCATGCTGAAGTTGGAGGCATTGTTTGAATGTTTGAAGAGCAGGGATCATAATTGATGTATGAATGTCGTGGGCATGTTTTTAGCTCTGTAAGTGGTTTGAGATTGTGGTGTGTTAAGATCTATTCCGTGGGGGAAAGCTCTTGATATGCTCATCATGTTTAATGGGTCAAGTTATTGACTGTAGATTCAATCAGCAGGTTTATATCCAAGGCAGATAATGAGGCCTGGTGGTGGTTATAATGAGGTTGGGAGCTACAGCCAGGGTGCTAGTTCTTCCTCTGCTCCTATGAATTTCAGCATATGCTTACATATTTGCAATCAAGGTTGCAGAGGCATGAGGAAGAGATTATGAGTTTGAAGCAACATCGAAATCTGTTGGGGAGCACCTCTTCCTTTGTTTTGCCAAGAGTGGCAACAGCTTTGGCTCAGCCTACGGTTAAAAACAGATGGGAATTTCTCTGTGGAAGATTCCAGGAGTATTACCCTCCAGTCTTCGAGGGAGGCCTAGATCCATTCAGAGCTGAGCAATGGATGGGCATGATCAGTTCCATTCTTGATAGTATGGGACTGATGGGTCATGATAGGGTGATATGTGCTACATGTGTACTGCGGGATGATGCCCGGACGTGGTGGGAGGTAGTATCCTAGGCACGAGACACAGTTGTGATTGATTGGAAAGAATTTAGGCAGCTGTTTAATGAGAAATATTGTTGTGATGCAGCTAAGACTGCTAAGATGAATGAGTTTCTGATTCTTGTTCAAGGTAATGCATCAGTAACTGAGTATGTTAGTAGATTTGATGGGTTGGCCAAGTTTTCTTTTGACATGGTACCAACAGATGTAGCTCGGAAGGAAAGGTTTATTCAGGAGTTGAATCCCATAATAGTTCAGGGCATGAGGGTTGCCCCAGTGCATGAAGTCTCTACCTATGCTCAGGTGGTAGAGAAGGCTCTTGCTGATGAGAGCATAAGAAATGAGAAGAAGAGTGCTAGAGAGCACGAAGCTCAGATAGTGGTACTTCCACTTATTGGAGCAAGTAAGAATGAAAGCTGGAAGACTCGTCCAATATGCACGCGGTGCAAGAGCCGTCATTTGGGAGAATGTCGAGCAAGGGCATGTGTTTGTATGTGGTATGGTTTGGCATTTCAAGAAGGATTGCCCAAGGCTAAGAGAGGATGAGAAAAAGGGGATAGACAACTCGATTCCAATTCGAGTGTTTATTCCGAGGCAATCAGAGTCTGAGACTACTTCCTCAGGGGTGGCCGGTCAGTTTTCTATTTTTGATTTCTAAGTTATGCTGATTGGTTTTGGTGCCATGTTGTTCTTTATTTGTTGCATATAGAGAGGCATAAAGTTGCCATAAAAGTCATACAATTATGTTATGAAGAACAAGTGATATTGTATTCGTAATTGAAGGGATCAGGTGAATTATTGTGGAAAGGACTCATCAGTGGTTTTCATGAGTTGGTTATGATTGACTGGTTTTACTATGATCCAGGGTATGGATTGGTTAAGTAAGTGTGGGGCAATGCTAAATGGCAAGGAAAGTATAGCAACTCTTGAGCTTGAGAGCGGAAAGCCTTGTGGAAGTTGGCACCGTGCATAGATTTGGTATGCTGATGAAATCTATATCGAGAGCTAGAGTTTTATTGCAGAGAGATGAATAAAACTCTTAGCTAGTGTTGTGGATACCACTTAGATTGTGTCAGAAATGGCATAGCGTCATGAACTGTAACGACCCGAATTTGCTAATCGGGCTTAGGGCCTTGATTAGTGTGCCTGGAGGGAATAAATGTTTTAATATGTTAATGGGTGAATTAATGTGAATATATGATAGTGATGCATGTTTAGTGAGTTAAATGTGCATGTGGGCCCCGCCGAGATATTAGGGGCATGAATGTGATATACGTTATATATATATGTGAAATGTCTGTGCAGTACGATCCGAGACAGTTCTGGGGAGCGGTTAGCCAGAGAGTCACAACAGGGTTGAGATTCCGACTCGGGGTGAGTCAAGGGGTAATTTGGGTACTAGGTGTCTTATGGGATTATTGGGACATGAAAATAAATATTTGGAGATATATTTAAGGATAGAATGTCTAGGCGGGAATATTGGGGAAATTTACCATTTTTCCCTCGGGGACGTTTTGGTACCCCGAGCCTTGAGGTAACCCTTTAGAATTAAGTCAAATAAAACAAAACAGGAATTAATTAGAACCTTGGGGAAACCGACTTATGCATTCTCTCTTAGCAGAGATAGCTCTCATCTTCCTCACTCTCTCACTCTCTAAGGTAAAATCAAAGGGAAAACTTTGGGAAACAACTTGAGGATTTAAGGAGTTCAGCTGGGATTTAGGGAGCTTGGATCATAAGGGGGCTGGTTCTAAGGCTCAATCCAGCAAGAGGTAAGCTTTGATTATGGTGGATAAGTCTAGAGTTGCAGCTGGTTATTAGAGTATGCATGTTGGCAAGTTTGAATTGTTCTTGTGTGGTCTAGTTGAGCTTTGGGGTGGATTCTAATGGGTTTTGATGTTGTTACTGAGTTATTATTGAGCTGGAGTATATGTGTTAAATAACTGGGTTAGATAGGTGAGTTTTGGTGAGGATTGGCTTGAAGAAAAGGTAGAAAACTGATGAAGAATTATGGGTTCGGTGATGAGAGCCGCGGCCCTAGGAGGGGTGCGCCGCAGCCCGTGTGCGCGCGCGGCATGGGAGGCCGAGAAGCTCATGCGCGCCGCGGCGCCTGGTGGGTGCGCCACGGCCCGTGTGGGTGTCAGTGAGGTGCTAGCCTCTGTTTCGAGGCTAGCCGCGACTCTTGTGGGTGGGGCTACGACCCTTTGTGACAGTTTGGATTTTAAGGGTATTTTAGGCTTGGGAACTCAAGGGGTAAGGCTTGGGATGGATTTTGTCACCCGGATTAATAGAATTCAAGGACCCGGAGGTTAGGGTTATGGATCTAAGTTATTTATTGTATTAGAATTTTATGGATGGACATTGTTAATGTGTTGTGACTAGGGTTTCGGCGAGGCTCACGTTGGAGGACTGTGCTCGGGGCATCGGTGTTCAGAAAGCTCGAAACTAAGGTAAGATAACCCTTGTTCCCATAGAGCTTGTGTGCAGGGCTGAGCCCAACGTGTTTGAATAGAATTGATATGCAGGGCCGAGCCCAATATGTTAGAACTGCGAGGCGTATCCTTTTATCTGATTGTGCTAGAATTCTATACTTGCTTGTTACGCTATGTATATTATGATGTGAATGGTCAGCTTGAGCCGGGAACGGTGTAGACCGAGAACAGCGAAGGGCCGGGAACGGCGTTGGGCACGTTGAGTGCAAGGCTGAGAACGGCAAGGGGCCGGGAGCAGCGTTGAGCACGTGGAGTGCGAGTTTCCAGGGTGAGTCCCTAGAAGGATACCTGGGATATCCTCACGGCGTGGTCTGCGAACCCAGGGCTTGATAAACGCCTGGGACGGCTAGGACGTATGTGTTTAGCCAATGGTGGGCTCTTTATATGCTTGATATATGTGTTGCATATGTTATCTGTTTGTGGGTTCTCTTCCTGGGCTTCGGCTCACAGATGCTCTGTGGTGCAGGTAAGGGTAAAGAGAGAGAAGATCAACCAACCATGAGTACAGCAGGCGTGAGGCGGCGTGTACATGTTTGGCCAGCCTGGCTGCCACAACCAGAGGATTTTGGGAGATACTTGTAAATAAACTTCGATTTTGTCGTCTAGCCGACTTGGTTCAGTTTATATGTTGTCAGTATTTCTAAACTGTATTTTGGGATCCCAAGTGTAAAACTTTTATAATTTTCTATGGAAATTACTATTTTGCAAGTCTTTCCTTTGTTTAAGGCTTAATTACACTATTTGACTTAAAACCTCGGTGAGCGTGTTGGAAGCACATTTTTAAACCCACTTAGTAACGGCTCTAAGGAGGTAGGGCGTTACATGAACGCAGGGCCAAATGAAGATTAGATCTAATCGATATCGGCGTTGAATGACTCTAAGGCATTAACGCTGGACCTACCCTAAGGTCGATGAATCTTATAAGCGCTTGCCTAGTCTAAGACTAGTTACTAGAGCCAGGGCCTAAGGCCTAGGTGACTGCTTGTCACATGGCTAGGGAACAGAGTTCCATAGTTATGGCTCTATGGTCATGAGGAAGGTTATGTTGGTGACTAGTCATCATGCACCTATCCTGCTTAAGCTAGTGAAAGGCTCAATTATCTATAAAGCCCTGGTGACCCTATCATCACATGGCTATTGGGAATAAACCCACCTTAGTGACTATTACAATTGTCACTCTTCTATTTGGGGCTAAAAGCCCTGTATGATTATTATGATCATTGGTTGATGTGATATACTCAACAATACGTGGATTCATTTGCCCGCTTGAATAGGGCTATATCTACTAGGCGTGTGCCTTATGATTTGATGACATGTTATTACTGTTCTTGAGCATATTGAGTTTTCTTGCTAGGTTTCGGCTCACGGGTGCTATGTGGTGCAGGTAAAGGCAAAACAAAGCTAGACCATCCTTGAGTTGGAGAGCTTAGGTGACGATGTGTACATATGCAGCTGCTCAACCACCACGGCCGAGGTTTGAAGAGGAACTAGGGTTTAACCCTGTTTTGCCGCTTTTGATCGGCTGGTTGTAAATATTTTCCTGTAATAGACCTTTAAATTATATTTTTGGGATCCCAGTGTATACAGTAAACGTTCTAGTGAAACGTTATATCTTAACCAAAAATTTTAATCCCTAAACCGCTAATCATACTTAGATACACGATTTGGCCAAATAACTCGATTAGCGAGTTTAGCACTGTTTATAAGGCACACTGTAACGGTCCTGGAGTTGGGGCGTTACATTCTCTTCTTGTCAATGAATAGAAATTAGTGGCTATGTTGTAAATATCTTCCAATTGTAGTTGATTTTTTTTTTAATTTTAATCAACTTATGTATTTATATTTGGTAATTTAATTTTAGGATCTTAAAAAGAAGTTTTGATTTAATTATGGTCTGAATTTGGTCTCCCTTGTGCTTTTTATGGAAGACTCGGTTTACATGTTGACATTTATTAGCTTAAGCAATTCTTCAGTGTGTTTTTGTTAAACTTCATTTCGTGTATGTTATTATCAAGTACAACTTGGCCTATGAATTGCTATTTTTTTAAATAAACCATTCATATTGTTTGAAGGAGTCTCTGTCCTTGTATGTTACTGTTAGAATCATAAGTATCACGCAGGGAAGTAGTTAGGTTTCATTTGCAAGCACAAAGGTTACTTCACTGTGAAATAGTTTGAACACATTGAGTTTGCATTATTAATCTTTCATAATGTCTTTTCCTGCAATATTTATTGCATTTTTTGTTATTATTTAGACATGAATACAAATAGAAATGGTTTGCCACTTATGGTCTCGAGGCATGTCATATAATTTTTTGGATTTCGGGCTTCAATCTTGAAATCAATTTGGTGATGATTTATCATAATTTTTTGAATGATTTCTCACGGGTGGGTGAAAGTTTTTGGCCAAAGGGAATTTGAAAATGGTTGAACTGAAGAAATTGGAATATAGATGCTCACGTCACATGATTGTTTTCCCTAATCCCCATTTTTAATGGGCCTCAAAAGGAGGTGGTAAAAGAAATGGGATTTGGGACATTGCTGGGCATGAAAGATTGTAATGCCTGAATAAATCTTATAACATGGCTTTTGTCTAGGTTCAACATTGAGGATGGAAGTTTGGATGTTCATGGCAAGCACTTCAAATTGGACAATAAGATTTTTTGTTCTACAATGGATGTTAGGGACGGTGTCCAAGATTTAGTAAATGGTGATTGTGTAGATCATTTAAACAAGAACGATGGAGGACTACTGTCACAGTTCTTGAGGGAAAGTTGAGACGTGTTAAATTTGCGAACATGTATTTTGTTCGACATTTCTTATTATTTGTAGTTAGTATTTTTTTATGCCCAATACCGCTCTATATGTTGCTCGGAAGTTTGTGGGTGATATAATGTCCCTTAATGATATTTCTGCTAATTGTCGAGTTAATTGGGCATCATTGGCGTATAATCATTTATGGAAGAGCATTCAATGCCATTATGATCAACCAACCCAGTTCGTAGGAGGATTCATCTACTTTTTGCAAGTTGTTTTGTACTCTTATTTACATGATGAAATTTTGTTTTTGGTTATTTTTGCATTATGACCTCCATTAATGGTGCATGTATTTTATTGTCACCATACTTTTTGGAAGGAAGACTATGTTGATAGGTCCATATGCCCTTTAAATGTTTGGTGTGAAGATGACTTCAAGTTTGTACTTGATTGGGCGGATGAGCAAGGCGGCTTTGAGTCAGACATAGTAAGTTTGGCAACTTATTTTATAATTTCTAACAAAATGGTTAAGCATAAACACTATTATCTTGTAGTCAATAAAACATTGCTCTGTCATGTGAATATTCCAATTTTAGAATTACAAGAAGGTGTGCAAGTCCTGTGGTTTCCCGCAACAGTGTCCTCTTTGTCTGCTATGGTGGGTTGATTAGAGAGGTAATTGAAAGCAAAGGCTATTGATTGAAATTGTAAAGTTTAAGAAAGAGGTTAAGTTGCAGTTGGACATGGGATTCGAGCATATACATCAAAGTTTGATTAATGCTGTGAGATTAATGGTTCACAGGGGTGTTTGGCCAACTAATATTAATGACAATGGTTGTGAGTGAAGTCAGGGACGGACATCCCTTAATGACTGCATTGTAATGACCCAACTAATTCTAAGAATTTGGACCATTAAAACTACTATACATAGATACTTTAAGAAAACATACATACGAAACATTCATAACTTTATTAAAAACTATAATGTTGAAATTCATAAATTTAGAGTATGGTATCCCATTGTTTGAAAAATAAAACATAACTTTAACTTAATAAAACATAGAAACATAATTAAAAAGACTGAAAATAACATCGTCCTCGAATCATTCACGCAGTCCACCGAATCCATTCTTCCTCAATACATAACCCCAAGCTGCAAAAAGTCTTTCCGCTGCCATAACTATTTTCTTGCATACATAAAAATAAAGGAATGAGCCTAATGCCCAGCAAGGAAAATCTACTAACAACATAAAACATACACATAAACTATATCATGAACATATACTATAAACATAAGTCATATACTACTACAATGGCCATAAATTATTGGGGCTTGCAAGCCAAGCAAGTCATATGCCCATAAATTATTGGGGCTTGCTAGCTAGACAAGTCATATGCCCAAGGTCTATAAACATACTACACATGATGTAACATACAATAACATAAGATAGCATAACATATCATATAAGCATACAAAATTCTATCCTATTTTCCTTACCAATACCGGGATTTGAGAACAAGGATGGGATTTGGAACATTCCTAAAACCAATAATAAGAAGGTGAGTATTTCTAAAAGAAAAAGATGATAAAGAAATGAACTAAACCACCAAAATGAAACTTACCAAAAAGAAACCTTAAGTTCAAAGAACTTAAATACTTAACCAATAATGGCAAACATCGAGTTAGGATCTGAATGAAAACTAAAGAAAACTAAAGAATTAAACTGAAATGAACTTAAGATTAGGAATACCTTTGAATGTACTAGAACCGAACTACACCTTGATATTGGAAATACACATTTATCTTACTTCCCAAGTATTTATAAAGCTTAAGGTGATAAAGCTTATACCCTAACCCAAGTGTTTAACACTCTATAGTAATCCTAGCAGCTTGAAGGCTCTGAACACAGCTTGAAGAATGAGAGAAATGGCTGGGTACTAGGTCCTATTTATAGAGTTCAAGGTGTGGAAAGATCTTCTTTTAGCTTGAATAAAAATAATGAACATTAATTGAAAAATATTTGAATATTCCTTCAATACAGGCTTAAGACTCAGTCAAAACGTTCAAAGGCTGGTCAAGTGGTTAAGGAATGAATTGAGCTCGATCTCAAAAATGTTTGAAAATATAGCCCTAGAGCCAATATATCGCTCATTGTCGGTGATATATCGCCTGGGCTTATATCCCGAGGGTTCATCGATGCGTTTGTGCGAAGTTCACGTGTTTTTCGTATTCCCCGTGTGGGGATATAGCGGCTCCTAGGCTACTATATATCGGCATACGTGAATATATATTTAAACACATAATTCCACATTATCAACTTAATTTGAAATGATAAAACAGGTTTGACTGAGTAATACGAGATTCTAGCAGGTTCTAGAAGGGTCTAGAGCTTCTAGAGACCTTTATTTCTGAATTATCCACTTAAATCCTCAAATAAACAAGGTAATGTCAAATGTCATGCTCTTATTGGTCTTGGAAGATTCTAGAGCTTTCATGAACTTTCTTTTACTTAAACTATAATTAAATCCTTAAATAAACCTGCACACGACAAGTGTCATGATCTTATTAATTCTATTTAAACCTTATAGTATAATAAATAACATCTTTATAATCAGCTATATTAATAAAAACTTATGTTATAATTAATATTCTTAAACTATAGGTTAAACTTATAAAACCTATAAGTGTTGCTACGAGTATTCAACTAAGTCCCGGCTTGAACCAAAATCCACAATAATAAACATACTATAACTACTACTAGCTATTATTACTACTACTACTACTACTATCTAGCAAAGTAAACATTCTGGGACTCTACACCCATTGAGGGAAATATTTATTTACATTAGAATAGGCAATGCAACCAGGTTTCTTTGAACTTTGACCCAATGTTGGTTGAATTAGGTGTACACGTTCCTAATAAATTTGACACATCTTTTACAAAATGTTCAGATTTCGGCAACCCCGTGAAGAATTCAGTAAGACATAATGATTTAATTGAGAATGAACAAACATTTTTCAGTTCCAACATCTTCAATGATGAGGAAAGACCTTACAATGATCTAGACAAGTTTGCCCATGTTGTAACCTCTTCACAGAATCACAAAGTTGGAGTAGAATTAGAGAAAGTTATGAGGAAGAGCATGCTTCTAAAATTGATCCTCCTAATAAGAAGAGCAAAGAGTCAGAAATGTCAAAGGGTAAGTGGTTTGCAGAGGATGTCATTGTGTCCACACCAAGTGTCTATGCTAGCACAAATCCTGTTTTGGTTCATGAAATAGACGACGATGACAACATTAAGATTGACGCCGCTATTCTAAGGAGAGACAAAGAGCTACGCAAGATGGAAAAATCATTCAAAAATATGATTCCTAAATATGAACAAAGCATAGGAAAGAAGATGGGAGCATTCAATTTCAAAGAACCTATCTCGAAATCGAACTTCAAAATTTGGCTATTTCTCTTTGGCTTTAGTTTGTCATTGGGGTACGTGATAATTTCTCTTTCATTTTGTCAATTCTTTGTTGCGAGATTTTACTCTTACTATTTTTTTTATTTATGATGTTTTGGAAGATTTCTTACATTAACGAAGTCCTTCACTTTCATAGAGGCGTTGGTAGATAATCCAATGGGGAAGTTTGAACGCTGGTATTTGAGAAGCCTTATACCTAAAGCTGAGGTTGATATGAAGGTAAATACTTTTCAACCCAATATTTGATGTGAGATCATGTGTAGCAGGTAATTAATAATTTCTTCAATATGGTTCCTTGACAGCTAAAGTTTGACATTTTGTCATTTTTTACAAATTATTGATGCTTTTGGTTTTGTATTACGGTATAGAGATACATATGACGGTGTACTGCGTGACGATGTGGACACTTTGATTTTGTCAACCTAATTGGCTAGTTTGGTAAGTTGTAATATAAAATTAAGTTGGTTTGTTAAAATTTTCAATATATTTCATAGTTTCAAACTTACCTAGTAAGTTCAAACAATGATATAATACTGGTGCATATTTCTGGGAGACGGGGAACTTTTAGTTTCTTGGTCCCAACATCGATATTAATTCGTTGCTGAGGGATGTGGAAAAGGTATTGGTATGGCACTACAACAATAAATGGGTTTTAAGACTTATTTGGGAGACATTAAAAGTCTACAATGTCTCCAGTGGGGGGAGACCCACGGGAGACATTGTAGATGGAGACATTGTAAGTGCACATCTCACTTCTCCCAATGGGAGAGGCGAGACACATCCCATGTCTCCCAGTGGGAGAGGTTGAAAGGTGTCCAAAAACGTGAACTTTCAACCTCTCCCATTTTCAGACGTGGGATGTCCTTCACTTCTCCCATTTGGAGACATTGAAAGTCTCCTAGGGACTTTCAATGTCTCCCACTAGGAGATGTGGGAAGTCTCCCATGTCTCCCGTGGAAGACATTGAAAATTCTCCTTTTTTTTAAATAAATAAATTAAATTCATTTATAATTAATATTATTTCAATTTGATTTATTATTTAAATTGATTTAATAATTAATTAAATTTAAATTGACGTAATTAATAAAATGAAAATGCAATTGTTCGTTAATGAAAATTTAAATTGATTTGCAAGAAACACAATATTTGTTAGGCATATGCAAAATTAACAAAGATTGCACTGTATATGAAGAAAGTGGTAAAAAGTAAGAAAACCTAACAACGAGGTCGGTGACTTTGGATTATCGGTACATATATGTCGCCCATTCTTGTTGCAACTCATTAATTTGTGCCTCTATATATGGCGTACTTGTTAGCTGCAAAAAATATAAAGTAAAAATATATTAATTAATTATTTGATGACATTTATATGGTTTCAAACATAATTTGTAAATTTTAATTAATAATACCGTTATCAAGTAATGTTCTGGACTCACATGTTAAATAAAATCCTTCAACATCCTCATTATGTAGTATCCACATGCCACATTGTCCGGTTGGTGTGGACACTAATTATTTAAAAGTATGAGTAATTCATTATGAAATTGACACTTAGTAAAAAATGCATACATATTATTCTACTTAATAATTATAAAAGTTCAAAAATTTAAGTTGCAATTACTTACCTGAGGTTGCCTAATGCGTAGATGTTAGCCCCAAAAATTGGAGATCAATGATGTGGCAATAGAGGTGACAAGTGGTAGTGCATGATCCGTAAACGACACGTTAATAGTCAATAAATATATTGGCTCCTGAGAGTTGTAATAAAGTGATCTGGCTTAGGAGTGACTCGGTAGACCAATGAAGAGTTTTGACTGGCCAGTCAAGTGTCATGACCGACCAGGCATAACCTTGTCAGACCAGTCATATGATTGTCTACCCAGGCATGACCTTGTCTGCCCAGTCATGACCATGTCCGACCAGTCATGACCATGTCCAACCAGTCATGACCATGTCCGACCAGTCATGACGTGTCTGCCCAGCCAAGTGCATGTCTGCCCAGTCAAGTGCATGTTTGCCCAGCCAAGTGCATGTCTGCCCAGTTAAGTGCGTGTCTGCCTAGTCAAGTACATGTCTGTCCAGCCAAGTCTGCCCCGTTAAGTGCATGTCTGCCCAGTGAAGGTTTGGCCGACCAGAATAAATGTGATATTGATCGACTAGATAGAGCAGGACTACGTCAAGATTCCTAGAAATGGCTTCCACAAGAATCGGTCTTGGCATACGCAGGAATCTCTCAATTTATCCCACGAATTTAGTGTATTGTTATATTTTGAGTATTATTGTAATTTTAATATAATGAGAATAATAAAATATCCTGATTATGGGGGATATCATCTATATGATCCTAAGCTTATAAATACAAGGCTTATGGCATTATATGGGGGACTTTTGGACTTTTGAACTTTTGATCCGAATTTTCTAGAGAGAGAATACTTGTATTTGAGAGAATTCTTGTATTCTTGTAATCTACACTAAAGAAACTCAGTTGCCTCAGGTTCATCTGATCTTGAGTGCAGGTCTATAATCACAACTCTAAGTGGATTAGGCTATTACCAACACATTGGGGCTGAACCACTATAAAATCATCTGTATCGTTTATTTTCTCTTGAAGGTTTTATCGTTTTTGACGTTCACACATCGTTGGCCAAAAACGCAGTCAACATTTTCGTGCTTTCATTGAGAACCTAAGAGAAAGATAGACGGTCCCTGAAGTATTATGGCGCCTAAGAACACCAATGCGACCTCCAAGAAGACAGGTTCCTCTAAAGAGCCTGCCAGATCAGAAGGTAATGGCCCTCAAGACCATGAGACTGAGCCTAGAGTCGTGCTCGAGGATGTAACCCCAGAGGTTGAAGAACTCCAGGAGGCCATGGGGGCCTTCCAGGAGGAGATGGCACAATTCCACGCCAGACAGGAGGCATTCGCTGAAGAGATGGCCAGGCATAAAGCTGCGTTAGAGCAGCAAAGGCGCGATATGGAGGCCAGAAGCGAAGAGCTCAGACAACAACATGAGGAGGTCAACCGGAGACATCATGAAGTAGCACTTGCTCTAGAAGCAGCTACCTAATTGGCCCAAGCCAATGCTCAAGCCGCTGCACAAGCAGCCACCCAGGGAGCAAGAAATAATAACGCTGGTCGGAGGACCACTGATAGAGCCGATTCTCGAGGACTGGGCAGAAGCAGGAGTAACCCTCTGGTTGGGAAGATGATGGGGACCGATCCAAAACTAACTCGACACAAAGGGAGCACTCTAGAACCCCCTCCAGGAGCCACCGATCAGAGACTTCTAGATCAGGAAGTCACCAGTCGGGCAGTAAAAAGACTCCACCCAAGCAGGATCAGACCAAGACTCCTCGAGAGAAGAGGACTTCACAATTCAAAGATGGGCATGGTCGTTATGAGGCTGATAGTCATCACACCGACCAGTCAAAGGAAAAGGAGGGCAATGACCAACAAGGAGGAAAAGACTGCCCGGGGCATACCAAAAGGCCTCCACTGCACCTCGGCCAGCAACGTAGTGGGAGAGAGCAAGTCTCGCGTAGTAAGCCCTCTGAAAAATTGAAAAGTACGGTGTTTGATCGGGCAGGAGAGCATGCTTCCCGGAAGGATCTGAGGGACGTTATTACCAACAAGAGGAGGACCGTCCCGGTCAAAGGGCAAAATCTGGATCGCCTTGCCAGTCAAGTAGAAATACTTGACGATGGCACGCCAAATGGTAATGCCCGACCAGGCGGTCAAGATCTTGGAACTTCATCAGTTGCACCAGCCATCCAAGCCCAACTTGACATGCTAACAGCTGCAGTGCAAGGTTTGTCAAAACAACCTTCCAGGATAGATGTGATAGACCACCGGAGTGGCAGCCCATTTTGTGCCTGGATTAGAGCAGCCCACCCACTGGCAAAATATAAAGCACCGGTTCGGCAAGTATATACAGAAAAGACAGATCCCATCAGACATGTTGGGAAATTCGAGGACCAGATAAAATTGCTCGGAGTAAGTGACGAATATCGGTGTAGAGTTTTCCCGACTACATTGTCGGATACTGCCCAGGAATGGTATTGGATGGTAAGCCAAACTCCATTACCTCTTGGGAAGCATTCAGGAAGGAGTTTTGTAGACAATTCAACACTGCCCGGACTCCACCAGTTTATGCCAACCACTTGGCAGATATCAAAAAAGGAAAATATGAGTCTCTAAAGAATTATATACAGAGATTCATAAGAGAAGCCAATAGAGCAACTGCTGTAGGAGATGAGGGGAAGATGGTTGCCATATCTGCTGGGATAACTTATCGGAGCCCTTTGAGGGATAGTATACATAGAAATCCAATTTCAACACTTCAACAATTTCTTGACCGGGCGGACAAGTATATGAAATTGGATGATGCAATAGAGAAAGAGGAGAATGGCATAAATAATCCGGGCGAATCAATTGACTCTGGTGGAAGGAAACGTGGAAATAATGGGTCTGACCACCATGAGGAGAAGAAAGCAAAGTTGAATTCAAGTGAAAAGCTAACCAAGTATGAGCCTCAATTAACTAACTACACCACTCTCTCGGCTAGCTGAGAGGAAATATATCTTGCTAGTCATGAAGAGGTTCCCTACAAGAAACCTCCACCCATCAGAAAAGAGATGAGGAAGAGAGACATGAATAAGTTTTGTCGTTTCCATGGAGATTATGGTCACGACACGAATGAATGCAATCATCTCAAGGACGAGATAGAATTTCTTCTCCGGTCGGGCAAGTTGAGGAAGTATCGGGCAGAGACATCCCAAGGAGAATGAGGTAGCAGCAATCCTGGTTTCAAGCAACAAAGATCTCCACCCTTGCAGCCCGGACCTGTGGACTTTACCTTAGACACTATATGTGGAGGTCCACACTTAGCTGAGGAAAGCAACGAAGCAAAGGAGAAGTATGCTGAGCGGGAGTGCTAGGATAAGAAACCACTAGAGTGGCGAGCATCGAGGGATATATTATTTCTAAATACCGCTTTTAGAGTGGTAGCTTGATTTTGAGTTGTTTGACTTGTTATTTAAGTTTGGTTTATGAGCTGGTTATTTGCTAACCAGTCATTTTATTTTGGAACAATTTTGGTTGTTTAAGACTCGTTATTAGACATGTTTTGTATTTTTTAATTTACGAGTAATAAAAGAGACTACGCGCAGCGTGGTCAATTCATTCTACAAATATGCATGTGTGTTAGTTATCCGAGCAGTGTTCAACTGGTTGGTAAAATCGGACAGTGTTCAACTGGTCGATACGTTCAAGCAGTGTTCAATTGCTCGAATATTTTCCATATATTCTATGTGTTTCACGAGTAATTAACTGGTCGAATAGATTCGGTCAAGTAGCAAGTGACTAAGGATCTTTCAACCCTCGATCACCTGGTGGGCACATGGGGTATACTGGTATATAATTTAACACAGGCAATAAGAGCACGAGTTAATATATCTGTTTTTAGGCTGACTTGTAAATTTTCGAAGTCCAAAAAGGCCATTAAGCTAACTTGTTTGACAAAGCTTAAGTAACTTAGAATTTTTTAAAATTTCAAGTTAGGAGCAGATATTCGTGTGACAATAAACATTATGCTCATAAAATGTTAGAGCAATAAGAGTGTGAGAAAGTATACTTAGTATGGACTTATGAAATGTCTAGAATTTCTAAGTTAGAAAACTAAGTACTCATGCGAAAATATAAGGCATACATCAGAGTTACTTTACTATTCACAAAAAACTTATAACTTTTTAAGTATAAAAAGACTTAGAATGTTTTAAGTTAACAAAGAAAAGTAAAGTATAAATGCCAACAGCTCGGTTGTACGAGAAAAATATCAAAGTTGCTAAGCAACAATTGTCTTCACAACAAAATAGAGAACTACTGGCAAGGTACAAAGTTTAGCTGATCAGGTGCAATGTTTTCCTGGTTGGGAGGGATACAACTTCCCTGGTCAGCTAAGCATGTATCACTGGTCGAGTAGGAAACTCTATTGTTGAGCATGACTAACAGCGAAGAGTCACTACTTGGAGGAGTATCGCTCGATTGCGGGATGAAAGTATCAGAATGCGTGTGGTTATCACCTCCCCTATAGTTGAAGCGATTCCTCTACATAAAATAAAAAAATTGGGAGGTGAGTAACCATACAGATAAAATTCAATAAGAGCAGAATTTATTTTTCTACTTAGAAATTTTTCTATCTATGTAGTGAGAATTTAGCATGCATGGAGAAAATATAAATTTTGTGCCTAAAGTGCCTAAAAAGTGCTTAAGGTCCCTAGGGTGAGCGTGAATTAAAAGTTTTGGACATAGAAAATTTTTTGGTCCAAGTGGCATGCCAAGTGCCTAGGGCATGCCATGCTTGGTCCAAGCAGCGTGCTTAGTGCCGAGGAGCTGGGCGGTGCATTCGATAGGATGCCTAGACACCCGAGGAGATGTGCGCATGAAGCTGCTATCCGAGGAGATGCGCGCCTGGCTCCGAGGAGATGCGCGCCTGGGTCCGAGGAGGTGCGCCTCATCCGAGTGGTACACCTAGGGTCCGAGGAGGCGTGTCCGACGGCTCCGTGGGGTCTAGTCCGAGCAGCTCAAGTGTGCATGGCCGAGGTTCTGAGGGCCCTAGTCCGAGTATAGCTAGCATCCGATCGGTTGCCCTTGGGACCGAGGGGCTATTGTATGGTCCGATCGGACCATACTTTTTACACAAAAGAAAGAGCCATAGCCAAACGGCCATACCCTATGTCCTATACCCAAACCTCACCATAAACCCATTCCGAAAAGCAAAGCCCTAAATTCCATCTAGCACAAACACCATTTCTCATCCAAAACACATACTGCAACAAGATAAAAAAATAGGATTTGAAGAAATCAAAAGACAAGTTTAGTCGTGGGTTTACATGAAACTTATCGACAGGATAGGAGCTTTTGAATGACCTCAAGAACATTTTGCTAGAAGAAAAGTTTATCATACGAGAAAATCATATAATAAACTTGGGGGGTAAATGTTATCCCCAAAAATTGGAGATCAATGACGTGGCAATAGAGGTGACAAGTGGTAGTGCATGGTCCGTAAATGACACGTTAATAGTCAATAAATATATTGGCTCCTGAGAGTTTTGATAAAGTGATCTGGCTTAGGAGTGACCCGGTAGACCAATGAAGAGTTTTGACTAGCCAGTCAAGTGTCATGACCGACCAGCCATTACCTTGTCCGACCAGTCATATGATTGTCTGCCCAGACATGACCTTGTCTGCCCAGTCATGACCATGTCTGACCAGTCATGACCATGTCTGACCAGTCATGACCATGTCCGACCAGTCATGACCTGTCTGCCCAGCCAAGTGCATGTCTGCCCAGTCAAGTGCATGTCTGCCCAGCCAAGTGCATGTCTGCCCAGTTAAGTGCGTGTCTGCCCAGTAAAGGTTTGGCCGACCAGACTGAATGTGATATGATTGACTAGATAGAGCAGGACTACGTCATGATTCCCAGAAATGGCTTCAACAAGAATCGGTCTTGGCATACGCGAGAATCTCTCAATTTATCCCACGAATTTAGTGTATTGTTATATTTTGAATATTATTGTAATTTTAATATAATGAGAATAATAAAATATCCCGATTATGGGGGATATCATCTGTACGATCCTAATCCTATAAATACAAGGCTTATGGCATCATATGGGGGACTTTTGGACTTTTGAACTTTTGATCCGAATTTTCTAGAGAGAGAATACTTGTATTTGAGAGAATTCTTGTATTCTTGTAATCTGCACTAAAGAAACTCAGTTGACTCAGGTTCATCTGATCTTGAGTGCAGTTCTATAATCACAACTCTAAGTGGATTAGGCTATTACCAACACATTGGGGCTGAACCACTATAAAATCTTCTGTGTCATTTATTTTCTCTTGAAGGTTTTATCGTTTTTGACGTTCACACGTCGTTGGCCAAAAACGCGGTCAACAGTAGAGTATCAGGGATCTCGACATCAAGAAGATTAATAGAGAAAAAAAGATTGACAGCGCTGACTATCACTGATACAATCTCCTAACGGTTATTATTTGAATTCACCGAATCACAATAATGAACATGATATTCATATGGTTCCAAAATAAGCAACATCCAATGTTCACTACATAAGAAAAACAAAAAAAAAATTATAAGTCAAATGTTAAACAAAGAAAGTATTGATATGGGTTGGACAAATGACAAATTTTTAAACTTACCCATGATTCCAAGGGACAAGCATAACTTCTTCTTTTAATCTTACGTCATTGCATCGTCTGAACAGATTTTGAACACGATCTTCGAATGAACTCCCTTGAGAGGCTATAATATTAGGATAGATAAATAAAAAATTATTTTGGCGACCTTGTTGTACCACATATCCGTAAATGAACCTAATACAAAAATATGAAAATTGTTTTCTGAATGAATAAATCAAATTGGAAAATTAAATGAACGAACTTTGTGAGATATATACCTCATGTAGCTGACAACAACTGTTTGTCCAACCTTCTCCTTTCGAGCAAACTGAAGTATGTCATCCTTAAATATGTAACAGTGAGACATATCCTGGTCAAAAACTTCATACTCTATGCCTGGATTGACACACTCGCCATCAGCCCACTGAGATACGATATTGTGTAATCGTTCTAATGGAGTGTGGGGGAGTTGTGTTGGAGGAGTTTGTGGTCGTCTTCTTTCTCGTGGTTGTTGTATTGACGAAGCTTTTGGTCATTGTGATCTGGTCCTACTTGTAGAGGGATCCTGTATACAATAATATCAAAAATTAAAAAAAAAATACAAACAAATTAATATACAATAGTAAAGATATTTATGTAAAAATATGGCATCACCTCATGATATATATCTTCAGATATAATGACCAAATCCTTAGGCCACGCTATTAGCGTCTATAGTATTCCAAATTTGCAAATATGGCTTAGGTCCTTAATTAGCGTGCCTGGAGGGCAATAATTGATTTATTATGTTGATATGTAAATTTGATGATTATGTGATTAGAAATGCATGTTTAGGTGAATTAAATATGCATGTTGGCCCCATTTGGCTATTAGGGGCATGTTTGTAATTTTAGCCCGTTGAGGGCATAAATGCAATATTTGTGTATATTGTGATTGACACCACATGTGAGTGGTGATATATTCGTGATGCACGATCCGAGACAGTCCTAGGGAGCAATTTTGCTAGAAAGTCACAATGGGGTCGAATACCTAGCTCGGGAGGAGCCTAGGGGTATTTTGGGTATTTAGTATGTGTTCGGGAAATTATTGAGTAATGGATAATAATTTACCAAGTATTTAGACATGTCAGGATTAAACGGGGATTTATAGGAATACTCGGGGACTTAAACGAGATTTGGCAAATGACTGAAATGCCCTTGGTAGCATTATAGGGTTGAGGTTAGGCTTAGGGGCAATTTAGTCTTTTTGGCAAGTGGATATACACTTAGAGGCTTGAGAAAAACACTTGAACTTAAGAGAAGGAAGGAAAACAGGAACTCCCAGCTAGGTTGATTTCTCTCTCTCTCTCTCTCTCTCTCTGTTCCCTCTATCATCTTGGATGCTTGATGGCTTGAAGAGTCTGCTGGAAATTTAGACAAAGGGATTGAAGGATTGAAGACTTGAAGGTTATAGAATTTGCTCAGGCCAAATTTGTAACAGAGGTAAGGATTTAAATAAATTTTCTGTACAAACTTTCTTTGTTTTTATGGAGGTTTGGGAGAAGGATTTAGGTGATTGAATTTAGGTGTTGATGAAATTTTTTGTTGGATTTCTGGTTGTTAGAAATGGATATGTTGTTTGGATATGAATCCTAGGCAGAATTCTAGGATTAAGGCTCGGAAATAGTAAGATTCAGGGAGGTTAGCTTGTGAAATGCAAGGTGTTTTCTAGGTTTGGAGGTTTGAGCCGCGACCCAAGGCAGGGAATGCCGCGGCCTGTGTGTGCATGAAGGCCTGGGGAGGCCTCTGTTCTTGAGGCACGCCGCGACCCAAGGAAGGGCATGTGCGGCTCGTGTCTCTCAGTAGGGAGGCATTTTGCCTCTATCTTGGGGCATACCGTGGCACTTAAGGGGCTGGGTCGCGGCCCTAATTCAAAGTTATGGTTGTTTTAGGGTTTTTGGCTTGAGAACCCAAAAGTTAAGGCTCAGGAAGGATTTTACCACCCGAATTGGTAGAATCTAAGGTCCCGGAGACTAGAATTATATCCCAAAGTTATATAATGGATTAAAGTTTGATGAATGGCTATTGTTGATGTGTTGTGACTAGGTTTTTAGCGAGGCTCGGGTTAGAGGACAGTGCTTGGGATTGCGGTGCTCAAGAAGCTTGGGACACAGGTAAGAAAATTGTTGTACCCGTAGAGCAGGGCGTGGCCCTATAGTTTGTATTGCAGGGCATGACCCTATGTGATTGAAATGCAGGGCGTAGCCCTATTGTTTATGTTTTGTATTTGTTTAAGTATTTTTTTTATTATATGCTATGAGTTACATATTTTTGTATGAACGGTGAAGGCCGAGAACGGCAGGGAGCCAAGTACGGCAAGGGGTCGGGAGTGGCATTAAGCACGTGGAGTGCAAAGCTGAGTAAGGCAAGGGCCGAGAGCGGCGCTAGCAAGCGGAGTGCAAAGTCGAGTACGAAAGGGGCCGGGAACGGCGTGAGCACGCGGAGTGTGAGTCGTTAAGGTGAGACCCTTCTTGGATGATGGAGTCATCCTTACGGTGAAGACCGCGAACCCAGGGCCCGGTAAAGCACCTTGGATGACATGGATGCTATGTGTTTAGCCTGTTGGCTGTTTTGTTATATGCTGCTGATAGATATGCATATGTTCAGTTTTCTTGCTGGGCTTCGGCTCATGGGTGCTCTATAGTGTAGGTAAGGGCAAAGGAAAGGTCGACGAACCATGAGTACGGAGAGCGTGAAGCGACGTGTACATATTCGACTTACCTGGCTGCCATGGCTAGGGGTAATTTTGGGGAATGTTATGTATTAACCTGAATTTTTTCGCCTAGTCGACCCTAAATGTATTTTGAGTTGTAAATATTTTCTAAACATTATTTTGGGATCCCAATTGTAAAACTTGATGAGGTTTCAATGATTATCAAATGTTTTATATTTAATGACTGGTAACGGGTTTTATCTCAGTATAGCTACAATTTTAACCTAAAACCTCGATTAGCACGTTTCAAACCCACTTAGTAACGACTCTAAGGAAGTAGGGCATTACATCGTCCCAATTGATTGAGCAACTATGTACTTAATCAAATCAGGATATGCAAAACAGAGAGGAGTCATTGGCTTAAGAATCCTAGTAATCATAACTTGGTAGTTGTTGCATGCCTTTCTTTCAATGAGTTTACCTAATGCAACAAGGTTTGAAACCCAACCAATGGATAATTGGCATGCTTGGCCTTGCACAAGAAACATGTTATATAAAAATGAGCATGTTGAAACAGTAACGAAATATATTTGGTTTTGAAATATTCAAGAAAGTTTAATTACCTCATGCAAAAGCGGTTATAGTGCAATAATTTGATCTTCTACTTGAGGCACTAGAGGGTCAGGAGTATAGTAGGACGTATGGGCTGGTGGCACCGGTGGGACTCCAATGTTGGATCCCAACGCGCTGTGTTGGGCCATGAATTTTCTCAAGAGTTCATCTTGTTTCTTAAGGCGCTCTTCTAGACTTTGTGCTTGTTTCTGAAATCTTTCTTCAAACTCCTTTATAATGTCGTCATTCGAAGAAGGGGCTTTCAATTTATTTTTCATTGAGGTAGGTGTTGGAGTATTCCAGTATACTGTGCGAGACACACCGTGCCCTCCAGCCCTAACACGTCCTCCGAGCTCAAGAGTGCCCAACGCCCTCGTTATCACATCATCAGGGCCATCAGGTGCCCATTTACCCTCAACTTGGAGTTGCCAGTAATGATCCTGTGAAACAATATTCATAGAAAGTTATATAGATGCTAATAATTTGATATACCAAAATTATTGAATATGAACACTTGTAATATTTTTTTGAATCTCAGAGGCCTGTCCAACTAGCTCTCATTTTCCATTCTGACGACCAATGCTCCACAAGTCTACCCTATCAAGTTCAGTCAGGATTTTCCCACTTTGTTGCATTAACATCTCTTCACTACACACATAGCCTCCTCTAGAGAGGTTATGATCATATTTATTCAATGCTCGATAAGTGTGCATCTCTTCTCTCTTTCTATCCAACTCGAGAGTTAATCTTGAGTTCACAAACCTTAACCATTCATCTGGCTTTTTGAAATTCTCAAATCCAAATGGAATAGCTGGCAGGAACTCATTTGGGATTTTTTTCGAAGCGTCATACATGTATATCCTTGTGAGATTAGTCTTCAAAATTCGAAAGTACTTTCCCGCTTCCATCAATATCTATTTCTTTTGTTTAGGGTCCAAATCAAAAGTTTTCTGCATGTTTGAAAGTAATAAGAATCATATCATCACAACAATATATATTTTTAAAACATTAAATGAAATATAATTAATATAATCATACCTTCATTATATCCCATATTTTATTTTTATCGACCATACTAACATCGTTCCAACTATTAGTGTTGATGGACACAGTTGCTCGAACAATAGCTCCAAGTTGTGATGAAACATTAGTTCTAGTCTCACCAACTATTTGAGCATACTTGTTATACTCGTGATACTCGTTATATCCATGTGCGTCCTCTCACATTTTTATGTTCATCTTCCACTGGCTGAGAATATGGGAGAGGCTCCCCCTCATTTGAATTACCACCAAAAGGATCACCCTCCATCTGTGAAACATAAATATCATTATTATAACTATTTTAGACACTCATAATCATAAAAAAAAAGGTTATACAAACATTTGAATTAAAGATGAAACCAAAAGATGAAACTAAAAATGTCACATATCATAAACATATCAAATCCATTAAATGTTACCTTAAGACCCATTATCATCAACCCATAATCCTTCACCGTTTTTACGGAAACAAATACAATCATCATCAATTTCATCATTATCTTCTATTGCGGTGAATGTGATAAGTTCTTCTTCGAGAGATATATCATGTAAATCACCATCTTCAATGTTTCATTCTCTTGTTTGCGTTTGGAAGAACAATTGGTCACTGGTTGTCTAAAGGATCATTCACATAAATTAATTGTTTGGCTTGTGAAGCTAATATAAATCGGTCAGATTTGTACCCAATTCGTTTTAGATTAACTAATGTGAAATTAAAATCTTCATATGTTATGTCGCTGTCACTTTTCACAAAATCACAAAAGAAAACTGGTACTCGAGTTGTGATATAATATAACTCCCGAATTTCATTAACTACTCCATAAAAAGTCATATCACATTCAACTGTATTTTTGTCTTTTACACTAGAGACTTGCACAGTTTTAGCAACAAGGCTAACACCATTGTTTTGTGTGTTTCTGTTGTTATCGCGCTCCCTAGTGCTAAATAGAGTATTGTTAATCATGTATGATGAAAACTTGATGACATTAACAGAAGGTCCTCGAGAAATCCACTTAACGATGTTTGAAACATACCAACCATGCCATCTTGAAAACGACCAACCATGCCATCTTGTTATTACCAATAAATGACAACTTTCCACAATCAACACAATTTACCTTTTGTTCTATCCAACTACTAAATGTTCGATAATGCTCGTCTTGTAACCATTTTGGGTTCCTTGACTTGGATGGAAATTTGGTCTTTATCCAAATAAAATGTTCCCTTCAATTATACATATGTTGTTAGACAATTGAATATACAAAATTACACAACTTAAACTTAGTGTATTATTTAAATATAACTCACTCGATATAAGGTTTAATTTCATTTATATTCTGCAACACAAGACGATGCACTTCATCTAGTATATCTCAACTTACTGTGCATACAACGCTACCACAACGACTTTGAATCTCAACATTTTCAACATCATTTAACCCAATTCTCTATACACCAGTCATGTATTCAGAACAAAATTCAACTGCCTCTTTTGCAATATAGCATTCGATGATGAATCCTTCTGGCCAACTTCTATTCCTAACATACCCATTAAGAATCTTCATATATCGGTCAAATGGATACATCCATCTTAAATAAACAGGACCAAAATATCTTAGTTCTCTAACCAAGTGAACTGTCAGATGGATCATTATATAAAAAAATGTCGAATGGGAAATATGTCTCCAACTCACACAATACCTCAGCAATTTCATCTCTTAACATGGGTAACTTAAGCTGATCAATCACCTTACAACACAATGACTTGAAAAATAAGCATAACCTTGTGATTACATCTCAAACTTTCCTAGGCAACAGAGATCAAATGGCCATTGGTAGTAAATGTTGCATTAGAATATGACAATCATGAGATTTCATACCAATCATAATACAACTTTTCATGTCTACCAATGTCCTTATATTTGAGGAATATCTGTCTGGAACATTTATATTAAACAAACATCTCCAAATTTCCATTCTTTCCTCTTTAGTAAAAGTGTAAGCAGCAGGAGGTAAATATGTTCGTCTCTGTACGCCTTGATTTTCCCACGGGCTGTTAGCGGGCTGAGATACTGCCTAATCATGTCTACCACGTGGACATCCCCAAGACCGGAGCTGCCATCGTAAGATCCTACCTCGTTAGCTCGGGGTATCCAAAGGTTCGCCAAGATTACTTAAGGACCGAGTCTGGACTCTGTAGGCCACAGGTCGAGGGAAGCATCCAGCTCGTGGTACGAGCTAGAGTTGGAGGCTGTGACCTTTTATAAAGTCAACCACGAAAGGTAAACATGCATATATTAGACATCATGTGTCTGATATATCCCTGACTTCTCGGACACGCAGCATGAACGTACATATTCAGACACCCACGACTAGGTTGGGCCGTGCGGCCCATTATCCCCCTTACCTATTGATTAGACCACACTTCATGTGTCAGGTTTTAGGAATTAATCATGAATGTCACAGAGTTGACATGATAGGTAAGAAGGTCACAGGATGACCTTCTTACCAACTCCCAGGTGCCCTCTCCTATAAATATGGAGTCCCTGGGAGTTGCAAAAGGTTGGATTCTATTGTGTAAGGAAATACCCTGTAAAAGAATACCAAGCATATAGCAATAATATTGACTAGTGGAGTAGAAGGATTTTAACATTTGAACCACCTAAAAAACGTGATTGTGTCACCATCCCATCTCAAACAGATCATTCATCTATTTCGGTTCAACATAAGCACTAATCCCTTCCTCTTATTTTCTTAATTACCTGTTGGCAAAGAACCGCGTCAACAGTTTGGTGCTTTCATTGAGAGCTTAGTTAGATTGGTGCTATCGCAAAAATCCAGCCATGGTGACCACTCGATCAAGACACGGTAACGAGGCGGAACAACATGATGGGCAGGAGGCTCATCATATCGCCATCCCCGGTGAACAAATTCCTGAGGTCCAACAGCGGCCGGGCAAACAGCCGATGGGCCAAGATGACACTGGAAGTTCGGCGCCCCAGCCACCTAATCCAAACCCAGGTTTTCACACTGCGGTAGAGATGGAGAATGATCAGCTGAGGAGCCAACTAGCAAAAGATAATCAGCAGATCAAGGAGGTGTTGCCCCGACTACCCCCTCTTACAACCGATGCTAACGTCGGAAAGAGGCAAGGCGAGACTCATAAGTCCCGCCGGGGTAATCGGTCCAGGCCTAGCCGCTCAGACAGACCGCCGGCATCCAACTCTGTTCCCTCATCGCACCATCAAGAGGCAAACTTCGAAGAAATGCCTAGAGCCGAACAGCTGTATAGCCGCTCGGTCCGAACTTCAACTCCCAGTTCACAACCAGCCTCAAGCGCGCCCACGAGAGCTCGAGGAAATTCCAGAAGGAGATCTGGGGAGGGCTCACAACATCAGCCCGTCCCCACCAGCCGTCCTGCGCCTCGTCCAGATCGCCAGGCGCGGGACCCGCAAGTTGGCAGGGCTGAAAGGCCCCCACCTATCTTAATCCGCCCCGATGGAACCAGGATCGCATCTCCGGTCAGGCATCCTCCGTCACCAATAAGGTATCCTGAAGGTAGGTTTTGCAAAAGCCTGAAGCATCGGGATGCCTATTAAAGTGGGCTATCGAACTCAGTCAGTTCGAGATTTTATACACCCCACAAACTGCTATAAAAAGTCAGGCCCTTGCCGATTTTGTAGCAGAGTGCACAAGATTCCGGGAGGATCTTGTAGAAGACTCACCTCAGGTCACCTCGGCCCGGGCATCATGGAAGATCTTCGTAGATGGCTCGTCCAATGAGAACGGCTCTGGGGCTGGAATCATTTTGATATCCCCTGAGGGACATAGATTCCACTCGGCGCTGAGATTCGGATTCAAGGCCTCCAACAACGAGGCTGAATACGAAGCTTTGCTGGCCGGGCTAAGAATAGCCCAGGAGCTGAAGGCGAGCTCCGTCCAGTGCTTCAGCGACTCCCAGCTCGTGGTAAACCAGGTTCTGGGCGAATATCAAGCACGAGGACCCAAGATGGCTGCCTACCTAGCAAAGGTAAAAGTCGAGTTGTCTGCATTTCAGCAAGGCTCAATCGAGCAGATACCTCGGGAGTAGAATGTTAACGCAGACCCTCTTGCCAAGCTCGCCCTCCCCGGGGAGACGGAGGCTTTAGGGTTTGTGCCGGTAGAATTCTCGGAGAAACCAAGTATAGAAGAAGTCAGGGCAGAGGTCGAGATTATCGACGCTAGGCCGACCTGGATGACCCCCATCCTTGAGTATCTCACCGAGGGGAAGCTACCTGAAGGGCGTAATGATGCGCGGCGGGTAATGTACCAGGCCCCAAGGTTTACGGTGGTAGACGGGGTGCTATACCGGCGTGGGCACTCCCTACCTCTCCTACGTTGTGTTCTTCCAGGCGAAGCAAAGGCCATCCTCCAGGAAATGAATGAGGGTTTTTGCGGAGATCACACTGGGGGCAAAACTTGGCCCTAAAGGTCTTAAGGCAAGGATATTACTGGCCCACTCTGTCCAAGGACTCGATCTCGTATGTCAAGAAGTGCGACAAGTGCCAGCGATTCTCCACAGTTTCTCGAGCTCCCCTAGTCGAGCTGAAGATGATCTCTTTCCCATGGCCATTTACAGTCTAGGGAATCGACTTGGTTGGCGCCCTCCCTACTAGAAAAGGCGGGGTCCACTACATCGTGGTGGCCATCGACTACTTTACGAAGTGGGCTGAGGCAGAACCTTTGGCAACGATAACTTCCAAAAAAGTCCTCGACTTCGTGGTTAAGAGCATTATCTGTCGATTCGAGCTGCCCAAGAAGATCGTTTCCGACAATGGGACTTAGTTCGACAGCGACCTATTCACCGAATTTTACGAAAGGTACGGGATTGTGAAAAGCTTCTCCTCCGTGGTCTATCCTCATGCGAATGGCCAGGTCGAGGCCGTCAACAAGACGTTATAGGCGAGCCTTAAAAAGAGACTAGACAAAGCCAAGGGAGTCTGGCCAGAACAGCTCCCCCAGGTTCTGTGGGCATACCAAACCTCGCATCTGACTCCTACGAGTCATACTCCTTTCTCCCTAACCTTTGGGAGTGAGGCAGTCCTCCATGTGGAGATTAAGGTACTTTCGCATAGGGTCCAGGCATATGACCAGGATCGCAACCACGAGCTACTTTGCGCTTCCCTTGACTTGGTTGATAAAAGACGAGAAGATTCGTAACTCCAGCTCGCACATTACCAGCAAAAAATCACTCGTTATTTCAACTCAAAAGTCAAAAGGCGCGCCTTTAGCATTGGCGACCTGGTCCTCAGGAGGGTTTTCTTAGCCGGTTAGGATCCCAAAGATGGAGTATTGGGATCGAACTGGGAAGGGCCATATGAAGTCATCGAGGTCATTAAAGAGGGAACTTACAAATTAGCTTGGCTCGATGGAGGGGCAGTCCCACGAACTTGGAACGCCATCCATTTGAAGAGATATTATCAAAGACCCCCCTTGTAAGGCCTAAAGGGCCATATTTTATGTATTAAGCGAGGAGAATTAACTTTTCGTTTATGATTGTACATGTTTACAAGTGTAATCTAAAGTAACCACGAAAGACCCTTTCCCAATTACTTGGGGGGCATATGGTACCTGGATATAACCAGGTCGCCTTAAAGACTTAAAAGTTAATTCAAATCGATTGATTGTTGTTTTTCTTAAAAGACACGAGATAATTGATAAAAATTAACGTGAACTAAGTCCTATCCTGGATTTAACCAGGTCGCCTTAAAACTTAGAAGTTAATTTAAATCGATTGATCGTTGCTTTTCTTAAAAGAGCACGAGATGTTGATAAAAATTAACGCAAACTAAGTTTTCAAACTAAGTTCCTGGACATAACCAGGTCATAAAACTTAGAAGTTAATTTAAATCGATTGATCGTTGTTTTTCTTAAAGAGCACGAGATATTGATAAAAATTAACGCGAACTAAGTTTTCAAACTAAGTTCCTAGACATAGCCAGGTCATAAAACTTATAAGTTAATTTAAATCGATTGATCGTTGCTTTTCTTAAAAGAGCACGAGATGTTGATAAAAATTAACGCGAACTAAGTTTTCAAACTAAGTTCCTGGACATAACCAGGTCACAAAACTTAGAAGTTAATTTAAATTGATTGATCGTTGTTTTTCTTAAAGAGCGTGAGATATTGATAAAAATTAACGTGAACTAAGTTTTCAAACTAAGTTCCTGGACATAACCAGGTCACAAAACTTAGAAGTTAATTTAAATTGATTGATCGTTGTTCTTCTTAAAGAGCACGGGATATTGATAAAAATTAACACGAACTAAGTTTTTTAAAGCAGTAACATAAATGCGTAAAGGCAACATGAAATAAACCAATCAGAGGAAAAAATTGATAAAAACCGATTGTCTCGAGGTAAAAAACCCTCATGCAAAGTTACACAAAAAATGAGAATATTAAAGGAGTGGATGCGAAAAAGAAAGGCCCTAAGTTCCACCAGGCTGCCCCGTGGAGGTCGCCGTCTCGTCCTCCTGCTCGGCTACGATGGAGACTTCCCTGGTTTCAAAAGGTGCCTCTTTCTGGAGGCGAGCTTTAAACCCCTCCAGCAAGGGCTCCCTGACGTCCGCTCCCAAGAAGGAGAAATCACCGTCCGAGTTGTAGACCCTGCAGTGGTAGAGCATGTCCTCCATGGCGGAGCTGGAGGCTTTGTCCTCGGCTTCCAGGGCGGCCTTGGCCTCCTCGGCCCCAGCCTTCCCAGTGTATAGCTCTGTCCGCGTAGCGGCGAAGGCGTCTTTGGTGGCATCGGCCTCTTGAAGCTTAGGACGGGCTTCAGCCAGCTCGGCCTCCGCGGCTGCCAGGGCACCCTTGGCTTCCTTTTCCTTCTGTTGGGCCGTCTGCAAGGAAGTCTGATGGGCGGCCAAGGCCGTCTGATGCTCGCCCCTCATATCCTCGAGCTGGGCCTTGGCCCTGGCTATGCTCCGTTGAAGGGCCAAGACGCTCTGCAAAAACAAAGAGGCAACTGCCTTAGAAAAAAAAGAGAGGAAAAACAGGGCAAGGCATAATAATCAAAAATCATAGAAGGGCAAAGTTAGCTTACCGTTAAGGCCATGCCCAATGACGATTCCATTACGCCCACCGGGCTCCTGGTTTTGATGGCCCGCAGCTCTCTCTCATTGAAGCGGTAGAAGTGGCTGACGGCGTAGCTCGCTGTCTCATACACCGTCCCCCGAAAGACATCTGGAATCTTCTCCAGGTCCTGGGGGTCCACTGGGATACGTACCTCGGGAGGCGCAGTTGCCGAAGCCCCGAGCTCCACCCCTATGTCCCGGACGAAGGCCGGAGCTCGCGGAGGGTGTGGGGGCATGCTCTCCACTGCAGCAGGAGGTGCAGTTTCCTCGGCCTGGGCAGCTGGGGGCTGCTCCTTCCCCTTTGCAAGGGACTTGGTTGGGGTCCCAGCTGCTTTCTTCGTGACCCGGAGCTTCTTCATTTTGGGCCCGGAGGCCCCAGCTGAGGAGTTCCCTCCGGTGAACATAGCTCGCAGATTTTTTCCCCTGGGCTGAGACATTTCCTCTGGCATAACAAAGACAACATCAATATGTCAGTAAGCAATCATGCAAAAACAAAAAACTAAGGGGAAAAAAGGTGAAACTCAAGTATATATATATACTAAGGGGAATCCTGCCCCCCGGGCTAGAAGAGGAATCTATGGTCACGACCATCGGCCCCGGAGCTTCTGCGGGGGTATCTAAGACAATTACTTCTCGAGCTAGCGCAGGTTCTGGATCCGAGGCTGTCTCAGGACTAGACTCTTCTACGTATTGCCTAAGACTCGGAGCTACGACACCCTCCCGGAGTGATGGCCATGACCGAAGGTTGGTCCCATACTCCTCGAACAGGACCGACCTAAAGGCTAGGGTATTGTCTACAACTATGGTACCCCTAGGGCGGCTACTTTCGTAATCCAACACGAGCTGGTCGACGCAGTGGAGTAGGGTTACATCAAAGTCTGGGTCACTTCGATGGCATTGGACGAGCTGCTTGGGATTGAACCTAGCTAGCTGGGGGTCTGCAGTGGCCCTATCTAAGTTCCTAAACATATATAGGTTACCTTGGCCGGAGGGACCTACAGCTACTCCGGACCGGATCCTCTCCTCGTCCGTTCTTTGGGCGACCTCCAGCGCCCGCTTCCTCGTCCTCACGAGGGGCACCTCGTCCTCCTCATCCTCATCCCCCGTGGCCTCCTCCAAGAGGATAGGCCTCATCTCGCGAGCTGGGGGAGGCACCCGGGGCCTCCTCAGATTCAGAGTCTGGGCTGGGGAGAACAGCTTGCAGGCCAGCATTGTCTCGTCTGTCACGAGCTGGCGATAGTCCTTTTCAATGAGGGGCAAGCCCGCTAGTGTCTCCTACTGGCTCCCGAGGATCACAGACTTCTCTGTCCTCGCGAAGATAGCTGCAGTATTAATCTAAGTCAGAAATGGATACAGGGGGGGCTAACCGATACTTAACTTATGAGCTAAGGTTGAAAGGCACTTACGAAGACGGTTGAAGTAGTGCAGCTCGCAGTTTCGGAACCCCATCGACATAAAGAATTGGTCTTTGAAGTCGTTGAGGTGGCTGGACAGCTCGATGACCGCAGCCGTTTTGGGGAACTGGGTCAAATAATAGAACCCGTCACCTCACCCCCGCTGCTCCGGGCTAGCCTTGAGGCAAAAGAAATACAGAATGTCTGTAGGAGTGGGGACTTCCCACTCCTGTTTCAAGAACAGGTATCTTAACCCCACCAACAAATGGTAAAAGTTGGGGGGGAGCTGGAATGGGGCCAACCTCACGTAGTTGAGGAAATCGGCAAAATACTGGTCTAGCGGAAGGAAAGCCCCCGCCTTGAAATGTTCGTCGCTCCAGGCCAAGAACACCTCATCAAGCGGCGCGCAGCTTCGCTCGCCTTTTGCAGGAGGTCGGGCAATCACGGATCCTCTCCCCAGCTCGATGTCATGGGAGAGGAATATTTGGTTTACCCTCGCCTGGTCAATGATCTTCGAGACGATCTTCTCCGCCTCGAAGAACGCGTCGGGGGCCACCTCAAGCTCCCGTTCCACTGCTGGCCTGAAGTTGGGAATCGGGGATTCAGCCATCACCTCCTTTCCCTTGTTTTGTTGGGAGGACGAGCTGCCTATGGACTTCTTGGGAGCGTTCTTCTTGGGTCCCATCTGGTCACCTAGCGAACAAAAAGAAGAAATTTTAGAAAAAGGCGACCTAAAAATGGAGAAGAATCTGAATGTGTTTCCTTGACACGAGCTGAGGTAAGCCCAGCCCATGGAGAGTGAGACCACGCAGTTCTATGAACACGCGCCTGTGCTCCCAACAGATCCCCGATTACTCGGAATTCGTGTGTCAGGAGGGTCAGGATAGAAATTTTCCTTGGAAGGAAAGTTTCAGTAGGCGAGAGGTGCAAAACCTCCTGTGAAGCGTGTCCCCTAAGCTACCCGGTTTCGCACCCAAAATACTGGATACTTTAAACCAGCATACCTAAAATCCTACCCAGAAATTTTCCCCAGAAAATGCACCCTATAAACTGTGCTCCTAAATGGTTTTCTACTACAAGCGATACCCTAACCTAAAAGGCTTTCCCCCTTCATGCCCACAAAAAACCAACAAAGCCTTGCATGCGGCTACAGTAAATATTTACCTAAGCTACAGTGAAAAACAATTTCAAAACATGCACAGTCAGGAGACTTACAGAGTATTCTGGTTGGAGAGGGGATGAAGGGGTCGTCTGGGTTGAGGGCCTTGTCGGAGTAGATGATCCCAAAGCCTTAAGGGAGCCCTTGCACTTGAATTTCTGGAACGCCGAAGATGGTAACCGGAAGGAGAAAAGGGGAATTTTTGAGAGCAAGAAGAAGAGAAAATTCTGAAAATTTTCAAATGAATGGGTGGCCCATGCGTAAGGTGGCCACCCCTTTTATATACGTGAAAGGCCACGTGAGGAGGGCCGTTGGATTTCCCTGATGTGGGATCCAAGGCTCTCCACTCGAAAGACGAAACGACGACTGAGTATAGGCTAGGCCATTTAATGCGGTTCTCGGAAGACGTACCATCACCAAGCACGATGTTCCACGTTTTCGGCGCCTACGTAGAGTGTGGAATATGAAGAGTTCATGGGGAAGCCAAAAAGCCCCTACTGTGGCCCTACACGTCGTCGTGTACCACGAGCAGGGGCTTGGGGGGCAAATGTACGCCCTGATTTTCCCACGGGCTGTTAGCGGGCTGAGATACGGCCCAATCATGTCAACCACGTTGACATCCCCAAGACCGGAGCGGCCATCGTAAGATCCTACCTCCTTAGCTCGGGGTATCCAAAGGTTCGCCAAGAATACTTAAGGACCGATTCTGGACACTGTAGGCCACAGGTCTAGGGAAGCATCCAGCTTGTGGTACGAGCTAGAATTGGAGGCTGTGACCTTTTATAAAGTCAACCACGCAAGGTAAACGTGCATATATCAGACATCACGTGTCTGATATATCCCTGACTTCTCGGACACGCATCATGAACGTGCGTATTTAGATACCCATGACTGGGTTGGGCCGTGCGGCCCATTATCCCCCTTACCTATTGATTAGACCACACTTCATGTGTCAGGTTTTAGGAATTAATCAAGAATGTCACAGAGTTGACATGATAGGTAAGAAGGTCACGGGATGACCTTCTTACCAACTCCCTGGTGCCCTCTCCTATAAATATGGAGATCCTGGAGTTACAAAAGGTTGGATTCTATTGTGTAAGGAAATACCCTGTAAAAGAATACCAAGCATATAACAATAATATTGACTGGTGGAGTAGAAGGATTTTAACCTTTGAACCACCAAAAAAACGTGATTGTGTCACCATCCCATCTCAAACAGATCATTCATCTATTTCGGTTCAACATAAGCACTAATCCCTTCCTCTTATTTTCTTAATTACCTGTTGGCGAAGAACCGCGTCAACAGTCTCTTATCTAGTTTTGGAGTTAATTCATCCCTTATACCCATTGCAACCAAGTCTTGTCTAGCCTTAATTCCATCCTTATTTTTCCCAAGAATATTCAACAAAGTGCCAATCAAACTATCACATATATTTTTCTCTATGTGCATAACATCTAAATTATGGCTTATAAGTAAGAAAGGCCAATATTCTAGTTCTAAGAAAATAGATTTATTTTTATAACACCTTTTCGACTCCTCCACAACCTTAGCCTTACGACTATGTTTCATCTTTGTAGGTATATGAACTTTAGGCTTCCCTAACTTTAACACAATTTTAGACATCTTCCCAAGTACTTGGATCCCATTCAATGGCTCATGAGCCTCCTCAAACTCTTATTTACCATTGAATGCCTTCTTCTAAGTCCGAAGTTTATGCGTATTAGGCAAGAACTTCCTATGTCTCATATAACATATTTTTGGAGAGTGTTTCAAGTATTCAGAACATGTTTTTTCTTCACAAACGGGGCAAGCCTTATATCCTTTCACACTAAACCCAGATAAATTTCCATAAGTAGGAAAGTCATTAATTGTCCACAATAAGACAGCCTTAAGATTAAATTCTTCCTGCCTATACGCATCATAAACCTTAACCCCTTCATCCCACAAGGTTTTCAAGTCATCTATAAGAGGAGCTAGATAGACATCAATGTCATTACCAGGTGTTTAGGTCCTGATATCAACAAGGTCAATAACGTAAACTTTATCTTCATACACAACCATGGGGGTAGATTGTAATTAACAAGCATAACAGGCCAACAACTATACTTACTGCTAAGAGATGTGTGTGGATTAATCTCGTCAGTCGAAAGACCTAGACGAATATTAGGAGATTCATTTCCAAAAGAAGGCTACTTCAAATCAACTCTTTTCCAAGCTAGGGTGTCAGCTGGATGTCTTAATTTACCATCCTTTATTCTCTCATTAGCATGCCACGACCAACTTTTAGCATGTTCGGCATATCTAAACAATCGGATGAAACGAGGAATTGGCAGAAGCTACCACAAAAGATTAGCAGGTACTCCTTCCTTGACATCCTCACCATTTCTTTTCTTTTGCCATCATGACTCACCACAAGTAGAACATGATTTTGTGTCTGCAATCCTATTTCGATATAATATGCAATCATTAGGACATGCGTGAATTTTTTCGTACTGCATGAAATTGACATTTCATTATCTTCAGGCAATAACTCCTTTAAAAAACTAAATAAATCAGTAATACTTTTATCACTCCAACCATGTTTAGCTTTTAGATTGTACAACCTAAGAAGTGCAAATAATTTTGTAAATTTGGTACAACCAGGGTGAATCAGTTTCTCAGCATCACTAAGGAGTGTATCAAACTTATTTGGGTCTACTCCTGATCCATAATGTGTCTCATCAATCATTTCATCTAATGGATCCCAGTTATCCTCTACTATATTCCTCCTCACACCTTTTGGTCTACTTGGCAGAGTTGGAGCAATAGGAGCTATCTCCCCATGGTAATACCAGATTGTGTAACTCTTGTCAATTCCATTGAAATATAAGTGTTCTTTAATCTTTTTGAGATTCATATTTTAACATTTCCACACTTTAGACATTGACAATAAGTAAAATTTGGGTCTTTCACATTTTGCGAACAAAACCTTAAGAACACTGTTCCTATATTCTACAGATAACCTATTCGTTGACATCCACTTTCTATCCATATCTTCTCCTATGTCTATGAAAAATAAAAGAAACTCCACTAAATAAGCACGTGATAAAGTTCGATGTCTATATAAATCTAATTGTTTATAATCCTAGGTAAAATCGGGCAGCATTTCCCCTATAATAGTGACCTAACCATTTGCATGTGAATAGCAAAACAAATAATTCAAACAACATACAATAAGTTTCTTCATTATAGCACCGTAACACACAATCAAATTTCCCAGAACCTACTTCACTAAAATACACAAGTTCTCAACCTTCCGTTATCACCGCAGCACACAATTTTAATTTCAGAACCTACTTCACTATGGATGAATATTTAAGATATTCAAACTCCTCTAACATTTGTTTAATAATATTAAAAGTATATGTAAGAGAATATATATGTACCTCTTGCAATTAATAACCCAAAAGCTAGCAAAATTACTTCACGTATTAATCGAATTTGCTATTAAATCCACAAACCAACAAAATTAAATTAATAATTAATAAATAAAATATCACTAAATATCTAGAAATATATAACTTATTATTGTAATTTTAGAAACTTAATTACCTCAAATGTGTGCTTGATATAGAAATTTTGATACAAAATATACCCTAAAATCTCACCAAAAAAATCACAACCTACAAAATTAAATTAATTAATATATAAAAGATTACTAAACAAATATCACTAAATATCTAATAAATAAATGATTGCTAAACAAATACAAAAAAATTCCAATCAACCACTAATTAAGCTAAACAAAAAATCAATAAAACTTTTCATAACATAAAAACTCAATAATCAACAAAAATATAAAACTTTTCATATATTTATATTTTTAAAATTATTTAATAAATTTATTTGACCTATATATGATCAAAATAGCTAGAATTTAAATAAAAAAATTAAATATATATACAAATATAGCTAAATTTCTAAATAAATAATAATAATTAAAAATAATCATAAACATATATATTTAATGAAATCTACACAGTGTGTGATATGTAAAATTATAATAATTTCTACATTGTCAACAAATTAAAAAATTTCTTAAAAACTAACTATGGAAAATCCAAGAAAATTCTACAATCTATGGAAAAAGTTCATAATAATCTAAAAAAAACACAAAATTGCATTTACTATTCACTTTTATGCATAACCTAAGATTTTTTTTCAAAAAGAAATTAAGTAAAACCATGAAAATAGAGAGAAAACCTTACCTTTTGAGCCCTAGAAATCGCCTTGAATTTGGCTTTGGTTTGTGCATGGTCCGTTGTGTGTCTGAGAGGGATAGAAGGAGGAGGTTAATATTAGTGGGGACATCCAACGTCTCCCACTAGGAGACGAGGACACGTGGCATGTCTCCCAGTGGAAAACGTGGATGTCCAGACTTCCAACATCTCCCACTGGGAGATGTGCCACGTGTCCCTCGTCTCCCAGTGGGAGACGTTGGATGTCCCCACAGACACGTGTTTAGACCCCCAATTTTAAACGTCTTCTTGCACTTTTAATGTCCTACAATTTTAGAAATTAATAGAATTTTCAATGTCTCCAAACATAAGACATTTCAAATCCCTTCTAATTTTTAATGTCTTACACCATTGATGTAAGACATTGTAGGGAGTCGTTGAATGTCAAAATTGTTGTAGTGTGAGTTCATTTCAATTTTATGCATTCTCTTTATTATAAACCGTTTTACCTAATCACTACAACAATATAAGGGTTTTATGACTTTATTTGGGAGACATTAAAAGTCTACAATGTCTCTCGTGGGGGGAGACATCGTAGGTGGAGACATTTTAAGTGCATCTCACGTCTCCCAATGGGAGAGGTTGAAAGGTATCCAAAAATGTGGACTTTCAACCTCTTCCATTGGGAGGCGTTGAATGTCTCTCACCTCTCCCATTGGGAGACATTGCTAAATTTATTATTTGATTACATTTATATATATGGTTTCAAAAATAAAATGTAAAATTTAATTTATAATACTGTTCTAAAGTAATGTCCTGGACTCGCATGTTCAATCAAATCCTTCAACATCCTCATAATGTAGTATCCATATCTTCTCCTATGTGGATGAAAGATAAAAGAAACAACACTAAATAAGCGCGTGATAGAGTTGGATGCCTATACAAAGCTAATTGTTTGTAACTACAACACACAACGTTCTCAACTTTCCTTTATTACTGCAACACACAATTTTAATCTCAGAGCTTACTTCACTATGCATAAATATTTAAGATATTCAAACTCCTCTAAAATTTGTTTAATAATATTAAAAGTAGAAGTAAGAGAATATATATGTACATCTTGCAATTAATAATCCAAGCTAGCAAAATTACTACATATAGCAATCCACTTTGCTATTAAATCAACAATACACAAAATTAAATTAAAAATTAATAAATAAAATATTACTAAATATCTAACAATATATAACTTATTCATATAATTTTAGAAACTTAATTACCTCAAATATGTGGTTGAAATACAAATTTTGAGGCAAGAAATACCCTAAAATCTCACTCCAACAAAACCACAACCTACAAAATTAATTTAATTAACATATAAAAGATTACTAAACAAATATAACTAAACAATTTCCAATGAGCCACTAATTAACATAAACAAAAAATGTTGTATATAGAGCTTAGACTTATAAACTCTAACAACTAAGTCACTAAAAACTCAATAATCAACAAATAACATATAACTTTTCATATATCTCTAATTTTTTAAATTATTTAAAAAAATTACTTTAACATAACTATATATAATCATCCTTGCTACAATGTTTATAAAAATTTTAAAAAAAAATATATATATATATATAATATACATGATTTTCAAATTAAAAATTAATAAAAATTAAAAAAAATCACAAACATACAATCAAATCTATACATAATTTGATATGTAAAATTAAAATTAAAATTATTTTTTAAATTGTCAACAAAGTTATTTTCTTGGAAACTCACTCAAAATCTCCAAATAATCACAACTAATTAAAAAAATATCACTAAATGTCATTTGAACAATGATTTATACTTATAATTTTGAAAACTTACCTCAAATGTGTGCTTGAAATATAAATTTTGAGTCAAAATCTCAAGTTCCCACACCTCCTATATTCTCCAAGAAAATCCTAAAAAATCTAATAAAAAAACTCATAATCATAAAAAAACTAACACAAAATCGCATATTAATATCACCTTAATATGAAACCTATAATTTTTTTCAAGAAAATTTACCTCAAAACTTGAAAATGAAGAGATTTTCGTAGGTTTTGAACCCTAAAAATTGCCAGAATTCTACCCCAATTCGCCTCTGCCCACCTCTGTGTATCTTGCATCTGGAAGAGAAGAAATCAAGGCTAATAGCCAAGGAGGACTTCCAACGTCTCCCACTGGGAGACATGCCACATGTCACATGTCTCCCAATGGGAGACGTTGGAAGTCCCCACTGGACACGTGTTGGACCCCAAATTTTCAACGTCTTCTTGCACTTTTAATGTCTTACAATTTTAGTAATTAATAAAATATTTAATGTTTTTCAACAGAAGACATTTAAAATTCCTCCTAATTTTTAATGTCTTATAACAATGGTGTGAGACATTGTAGTGAGTCATTGAATGTCACAATTGTTGTAGTGAATTTACTCTTGTTTGATGTCTATTATATCTTACTTCCTATCAAAGATGTTGAATACAATCATTGGATTCTAACTGTTTTGGATTGCTTAAAATCCTGTGCAACCATTTGAGACTCAATGTCTGGTCGACATAGAGCACGCCATAGTGGAAAATTAGCAACTGAAGCAGTAAGCATATCCAAGAAATCAAGTTTAAGCTTGGTTCAATGATTTCTTACCTTAAGTGATGGTTAATTCTTGCCAAAGTTGAAGAAGTTCGATGAAATCCTTCAGACAACCATGGATGATGTGTGTGATGACCGCAAACTTCTCTTTGTTTTTGGTGTACTCCCCTCTCCTGAACTACTGCAACATGACAATGGCCACGATTGTGGTATTTTGTGATGAGGTATATGAAGTGGATTGTAGATGGAGAAGTACCCCCTAGTTCCTATGTAAGTTTCTTGCCATTTGTTCATATTTTGTTCCTATAATATTTATTTCGTTCTTGCTTATGAATGTTACTCACTGTGTTTGATGGATGTTGTTTTAGAGAGTGGAGGATCTTGATAGACTGCAGATTTAAATAGATATTCTTACTTGCGATTCCAATAAGCTAGTTGTTGAAGCGAAAGAAAAGGTAGCTACTTATTATAAACCTTGTTCAACAAAAGTTGGTCATTTCCCAAACTTAAAAGAACGTTTCGATTATCCTCCCAAACTAACACCGGTACCACTCATGCTTTCAACCAAAATGGCTAGAGACAAGCACTAGTCCAGCCTATGCAAGAGAAAAAGGATGAACTGATTCAAATTGATCCATTTTGTATTGTTCACAAATGAAAATATACCAAATGATACCTGTGAAATTTTTTAGAACACTTGTTCTGGGAATATTTTGTATGCATTTTTGTTAACTATTAACTTTCATTTCACCTTATAACGTGTAACCTTTTTTATGTAGGTTACTCGTTTCATTAACCTCCGCTTACTATGTCTTCAATCTTGGCTTATTAGATGTATTGAACTGATCATGTGGCCTTTCAAGTTATTTCTATACTTATATAAGAAGCATGAATAAAGTAGTTGATTATCCCATTTTCTTCTAATATTATCCTCTACATTTTTACTTCTTCCTGTTTGCAACTTTTTCTGATACCATATTCATTTAAGTGTGATTTAGAAAATTTCGTCTTTCAACTCTTGTTAGGAAAGGCCAACTTACCACACCTATGCAGCCCGAAATCATCTTAAGTTCATCCTTTAAATTCAAGAGTCCAACCCAAGTGAAGTGCAACGGGTAAATGTAACCGAATGTAATTGATTGCTATTTATTTTATTGCTATATAACTGAACATGATCTTTGACAGTCGATTCAAACTCTGAAGCAGAAGTTTGGCTATTTCACAAAACCATAACTTTTAAATCAGTATGTTTTTCTTATTTTCACAGGAAGAGTTACATCACTCAATAGTTTACATTAAACATAAACCAATTTACATTGGATAACTTAGTTTAATATTTCACCGTATAAAACATGGCGAACTTTCAATCAACTTACCCAATAAACTAAGAGGACATTGGGTCCATAATTCTTAATATATCATTAAGAACACGGATTCGTGCCTTAAACAAACTTATTTTACAAGATATACCAATCATAATGCATTGTCACTGTTGAACAAGATTTTTCACTTACGTTTTTGATAGCCATCGTGCACAGAGTGGAGGAGGGATGGGCCTCAGCATATCAGTTTCATTTATTTAGTCAAACCAACCACCAAATGAATTTTAAAACCAAATCTAAGTTAAAATTTTGTCGACTCTATCCCACATAGGGCTAGCAATTCGTGTAAATGTGTTAGATTCATGTCGACACGATTATGACACGACATGATTAAGGTAAACACGAACAAGACACAATTATTAAACGTGTCAAAAATACAAACACGAACAGGACACGATTATTAAACGGGTTAACACGACACGAACACGACACAACAGGATAACACGATTAATCATAATTATATGGAAAAAATCATAAAACCTATGCAAATTATTCGTGTTATCGTGTCTGACACGATTATGACACGACACGATTAAGGTAAATACGAACACGACATGATTATTAAACGTGTCAAAAACTTAAACACGAACCGGACACAATTATTAAACGTGTCGTTTTGTGTTCATCTTAATTGTGTCGTGACCCAAATTTCCACCCCTAATCCCACAAAATTGGCTTCCTAGTCATTATGACTACTTACATTATTTGCAATAATGCATGTTTCTCACATCTATTAAAATCCCATGCTTTGATACATGAGAGTGGGTTCACCCACTCGTGTATTAGGTTTGAAAAACCCTCTCATAGGGTGCCAATGTGAACAGTAAATTCCATGGCCTTCCAACCACTAAATAAGTCCCATCAAAATTTCAAATATAATGGAAGGATCCTGTAACGACCCAAAATCGCTAATAAGGCTTAAGGGCCTTGATTAGTGTGCCTGGAGGGCATAATGGAATGTATGTGTGATTTTATGAGTTTAATGCATGGTTATGATTTAAAGCATGTTATATGACTAATTGAACCTTCGAGATGCATGACTACGTGGTCAGTATGCATGTTAGGTGAAATAAATATGTATGTGGACCCCGTTTGCATGATAGGGGTAAATTGGTAATTTTTGCCCGTTGAGGGCATATATGTGATATTTGTATTCTGTGAATTGTACCACGTGAGTGTGGTGTTATTATTGTGATGCACGTGCCGAGATGGTCCTAGAGAGCAAATTTAACTTAAGAGTCACAACGGGAATTCTATAGCCAGCTCGGGAGGAGCCTAGGGGTACCTCGGGAATTGTATGGCTAAGTTGAGATTTAGCGGGTAATGGTTATTGGTGATTGAGTAACCTGGGTAACCATTAGTTACTGCTGTGAGTAACAAGTTTAGTTGGAAAATGGTAGAATTGAAATATTAGTGAAAGGACAAGAGTGCCCTTGAGGACTTAGTTGGGAAAGGATTATTTGGAGGGGTAGCATGGTCATTTGGCAAGGGTAATATACAATTTTCAGCTGGGTTTTAGGGGTACACGGTTTGGGCATTTGGGGTCACTTGATGCTTTGATAGAAATTGAAGAGAAGAAAGAGGAGGAGAAAGAAGAGCTAGGGCAAGTAAAAAGAAAAGAAGAAGAAGGGTAGAATGGCTAAATTGGGAGCTTAGGAGGAGATCAAGGAAGCTTGTTGGGAGGATTCTTCACTTGAGGTATGGATTTTATACACACTTAAGTTTGTTTTCTATGTTGATTTGAGGAATTTAATGCTTGAGTTAAGCTTTTCAAGGTTTTGGGTTTAGATTTCTTAAGTTGAGATCAAATGGGTGGATTTCGAGTATGATTGTGTTTTGAGCTTGAATCTAGTGTTTATGGGTTGTTAGATGGTCCATTTAAAGTCTTAAATTGATTTTGGGGTTTGGGTATTGGTTTGGTATGATTTGGGAAGGTTTTAACTCGGTGAAAACGCGAAGGAAAACCCAGAATTCTGGGTCTGCGAAGGCGTGCCGCGGCACAGTTTTGCGTGCCGCGGCGAGGAGCCCCTGACTTGCTGGGTGCCGCGGCACAAGGCCAATTTCAGGATATCATTTTTGGCAATTTTAGGCCTTTGCTCCGGGGGTTCGGGGGATGTCTCCGGGGTGTTGTTTTAAGGTTTTAGAGGTCCTGAGAGTGCGGGATTGGTCCCGGGAAGTGGTTTTGGGTTGGTTAGTATTAAAAACTGTTTTATGTGTGTTGTGACTAGGCTATTGGAGAGGCTCGTGCTAGAGGACCGTGCTCGTGACTTTGGTGCATTGTGAAGCTCGGGATACAGGTAAGAAAACTATAACACCCGTAGGATGGGGCATGGGCCCATAGTGTGATTGCGGGGCACGGCCCTATATTGCATGTTGCATGATGAAATGATTGCCGGGCATGGCCCTATATTGCATCACATGTTAGGGTGCAGATTTAAATAAATTGGCATATGTTTGAATGTTGCTTGATTTATGCTATATATGTTTGTAATGAAATGAACGGCAAGGGCCGAGTGCGGCGTAGGCCGGGTACGGCAGCGGAGCCGGAAGTAACACTTAGCACATGGGATGCTTATAGTCAGGGCAGGGCCTGGGGGATACATGTGGTATCCCTACGGTGAGGACCGAAACCCCAGGCTTTGGTAAGGCTTCTGGGGCGGCATGGCCGTGTTTGCTTAGTCTAATGGTTGACTTATATATATGTGGATTATCTGTTATGATAAATTGTATAAATGCATATGTTATGTTTTGCATGAGTTTTCTTGCTGGGCTTCGGCTCACGGGTGCTCTGTGCTGCAGGTAAGGGCAATGACTGAGTCAACCAACCATGAGTACGGAGAGCGTGAAGCGACGCGTACATGTTTGGCCTGCCCGACTGCTTTGGTTGGGGGTTTATTTGAAAATGGCTGTAATAATCTATGATGTTAGAACTGATCAACTGTAAACTTATTTCAAGATGAAAATAGCTTTCAAACTTTATTTTGGGATCCCATATGTTTATTACTTGAAGTTTTTATTGAAACAACACATTTTTAAAGATTACAGTCTTAACTTTTAATTAGTCACACTTTCGTTTCAAAACCTCGGTTAGCGAGTTAATTGCACAAAGTTTTCTTTTAAAACTCACTTGGTAACGGCTCTAAGGAAGTAGGGCGTTACAGATCCTACATAATGAGACGAAAAATTTGTAATTACAAAAGTAAGTAGTTAATTTCACTAAATCATGGATAAGGTTGTTGTCTAAATAAAAATTAAGCGGCATCAATCACTTATAATAACATATATATTACAAATATAAATACACGGAATATTAAACTAATTTATGCTTAGAAAAAGGAGTTATACCATAAATCATGGAAACAAAACTTAATAATAACAGTAATAAATATTGTTTACTAGTTAAAACCTCTTATTACAAATATGTATTCAACTTAAGCTTTTAACTCATCATCTGCTTCCACCATGGATGTAGGCCTCATGGATATAAATGTTATTCACTCTCTCCTCTAAGTACTCTTGGTATCGAGTCATAGCCTCTGTCTTCAGTTTCTTCACTGCTTCCAACAACCTCTCATAATCTGCCCTCCACTCCTCATATGAGTAGGAAGCATCCTCTTTAAATTCCTTTAGATTCCTATTTTCTCCACGAGTTGTAACTCTAAAATTTTGTAGTCATTGGTAAAAACGATTATGGTACTTTAAATTGATTTTATTTAATAAGGGGTCACGTGCGTCAGCAGAAAACTACCCAAGTAAAAATGATGTTTATCGAAATAACAAACTTTTTTCTTACGTAAATTTGAACTCCATAAACATTAAAAAAAAATATCTATTGTAATTACATAATATAGATAATTGTGCAGAATGTGTTGTCCTTTTCTTGTTTATTCAGATTTGAATACAAACTCCATCTTCCCACATGTTACCACCTTTGTAGTTTTACTTCATCACCTCCCTTACTTACTAACAGTATATATATATATTCATAAGCTTCAATGTTGTCCCCACCCCATTCACTTAATCATCCATTATCTTAACTACTCCATCAATTTTTAATCTACCATGGAGTACACCCCCTCTGGAAAGAAGCATGGATTTTGCTGCCCATGGTTCGGTGAACTACGAAAAATGGATTACATAAACTATCTCATTAAGAAGAACATGAGGTTGTCCACCGAGCAGAGTGCCTTGAAGACTATGTACAATGCCTCCACCCTTGACAACTTTATTCTGAAGTGTGGACGCTCAAAATTCCATGCTTGTAAAAGGTCCAAGGCACATGCTAAGGTCCCATGAACGCCTATATACATGGTCGAGACGCAGTGCCCTCGGGCCACCATCATCTCACGCAAAAGCCTCCTCTCAACGCACCCAGCGAGGCCACGCCTTGTGCGCCTGCCCAGATAGCCTAGCGTCTCACGCACCTGCCCAGATGGCCTCGCATCTCACTTGCCTTATGCTAGCCCAGATGGCCTCCCGCCTCGTGAGAGTGGCATGCCTCTTGGACGCCTCGTGCACCCATGCATCTTGCGAGGCCGCATCGCCTCGGACACTCGCGAGCATCTCGCGCGACAATAGGTACCCCACTAGGAGTGGCATCTCGCGCACCAACAGGCGCCTTGCTAGGAGTGGCATCTCGCGCGCCAACAGGCGCCTCGGTAGGAGTGGCTTCTCGCGCACCCAAGCATCTCGCGCAAGGCCACATCGCCTTGGATGGCCACGAGCGTCTCGCGTGCCAACAGGCGCCTCGCTAGTAGTCGCATCTCGCGCACCAACAGGCGCCTCACTAGGAGTGGCATCTCTCACGCCAATAGGCACCTTGCTAGGAATTTCGTCTCGTGTGCCAATAGGCGCCTCGCTAGGAGTCGCGTCTCGTGCTCCAACAGGAGCCTTGCTAGGGGTGTCGTCTCGCGTGCATTGTAGCGTCTCGCGAGACAAGCCTACCCCACTTAGTCATGCCTACTCGGCTAATGTTGTCATGGATTGTCACATGAGCCTCATGTCACTAGCGAGGCATCATTCTCTTGACCTGAAGTTAAGAGAATTTTACCAATCCTAATGGAGCACACTAACTTGTTTAGGACTAGTTCCCCAAGAAGACAAGCATCTGGTGGAGACATTCGCATCCTTTGGATCTCGCGAGACATGACCTCCACAAGGCGTCTCACATCTGCAAGGCGTCTCGCGTCCTTAGGAGTCTTGTGAGACATGGCCTCCTCGAGGCGTCTCACACGCTACACCTCAAGAGGGTGTCCCCTATGAAGACCTATGGAGACCCTAACACTTAGAGGTAAAAGCACAAGTATAATGCAAAAGGATCGTACCAGTACGATGTTGTACGGGGTACGACCTTTAAGACCCTGTATGTCTAATCAGAATACTCATGCCAGACAAGTAGTGGGAGTACTAGGAGAGGGGACATGGCCTGTATGCTTCTAACCAGATTTTAGAGTCGACACCACCACCAGCACCACTACGCCTGGTGCCACTCCTCTGACACACGTACTAAATAAGTAGCAGAGACATCCCCATGGAACCTGACCATGTACTGTAGCCAACACCACTACAAAACTATTTTCTAAGTTTCTGATTATATAGTTGAAGTTCTTCATTGATAAGCAATAGACTTTGATTTTTCTAACTTAACTTCGTTGACGAGTTCTCACCGTCAACAATTTGGCACCGTCTGTGGGGAGAATAAGTGTCAGGCCACTGTTCTTCCGTTGATTCTGATAAGAAAGAAATGCCACGACGTTCTAAATGACTGAGAGAGCCATGAGAAGTGGAGGTCCACCTTCATGGAGATCAGCTGAATGCCTCTATGAAGGATCCTCCCCCACCCATAAACGTGGAGGCCCCAAAAGGAGCCTGAGTTTCACGGAGATGAAAGGGAAGCCTCATCCCCGGCAGTCCCACCTGAGGAGGATCGTCCAAGGCCAACGACTGCCCAAGCAAGGGATGCCAGTGAGTTCTTGCCTCCAACGCCACCGCAGGTGCTGAACTCCAGCTGATAGGATCCGGGCCCATCGACGTGCAGACCAGACAAGCATCCCCGGGTCCATTCCGTGAGCTCAAGTTCTAGATGTCAAATTTACGAAGAAGAGATACATGAACTGCACCGTAAGAAACAATGGCTAAAAACCACCTTAGAGAACATGCAAGAAGTGCTAAATGGCTTGCTGTAAGGGAAATCAAACATAACTCTCCCTAAGGGAGGTCAAGAAGGTGCATAAACCAATCTCATTGGACGATGGGTGGACTTGACTCTCCACCAGTAACACCCCTCGGACGAAGCAGCGCAAACGTCCAGGACAACCAAAGCTGCCCCAGAGGCCGGAGCAGAAGAACAACACTGGCCCTCGTAATGAAGTCGAAGTCACCTCAAGGAGAACACCCTCAGATTTACGAGAGGAACTCAACAAGAAAAGGGCGGATAAAAGGACTACCCCTCCTCTGGCACCCCGAGAAGGCAAAGGAAATTGAGATGCTAACCCGTCCACATTGAGAGACTCCTTGAACAAGAGGAGCAAGACTTAGACACCAAAATGAGAAGCCTACGGAGCAAGATCATCATCGCATCTGGAGAACAAGCTCTTTAGGATGAGTTCAACCATGAGTCACTCTTCATTAAAGAGATCCAGGCCATCCAGCTCCCAACCAACTTCAAGGAGCCTCATATGACCCCATATGAACGGAATACAGATCCAAAGTACCATCTAGATGCGTTTAACGATCTGATGAAGTTAAGGGGAATTAGTAGTGGAGTTAGGTGTCATTGCTTTGCTATCACCTTGAAAGGACCTGTGTACAAATGGTTCAAAAGACTTTGACCAAGGTCCATCAGGTCATGGCAACAATTTTCTCCAACAACATCACACCGTGCGTGATTACACAATGCCGGGCATAAGCCTCGCTAATGTAAAACAAGGAGAAAGCGAGAGTCTAAAGAGCTACATACACTGGTTCAATATGGAGGCAACCAAGGTGGGGAGCTTAACTCGTAGAGAGCTAAAAATGGCCATCACAGCTGGAGTACGCCCGGGAAGCAAATTATGGGATAACATGCTCAAGAGAGAGTTCATCGATTTGGACGACTTCTACGAGCGGGCGCAGAAATATATTTGCGTGGAGGATGGTCATGAAAGCCTCAAGGCTGGAAAAGGCCAATCACCACCAAAACCCTCAATCCGAGAAAGCCAAAGCGATGCAAAGAAGAAGGGGGTAGATGAAGGAATGAGAGATGATTGACCTCGGAAGCACCAGCGCACTGATGAGCACAGACAGGGCCCCTACACCTTTTATACTGATCTCACCCATGCTAGGGAACATATTTTTGTCGCGAACGAAAACCAGATCCCTTTCAGAAGGCCCCCACCAATGAAAAAAGACTGGTCAAAACGAGACCCCAGTAAATATTTCCAGTATCATAAAGATATCGGCCATACCACCGCGGAATGCAATCACTTGAAGATAGAAATCGAACAGCTTATACCCAGGGAACATTTGGGCAGATACTTTCGCAAGGAGAACCAAAGACCAGAAGAAGTGGTATCCTCATCACGGGCACGAGAGGTGGCCCCAAAAATACAAGGAGAAGTCAAGACCATTTTTGGAGGGCCAGGATTCAGAGGCGAATCAAGGAAGGGGCGAGACAAATATGCCAGGGTGGCAAGATGGAGTCCACCACCATGCATCTTAAGTTTGGAGCAACGGCCCCCGAAGAGTTTAAAGGGTGAGAATGACTCAATAACCTTCACTGAAGAGGAGCACGGGGTGTACATTTCCCTCATAATGACCCATTGGTGCTGACCATCCAGCTTGCGAACATGAGGGTACATCGGATCCTGGTGGATAATGGAAGCTCTGTAGACATCCTGTATCCCCCTGCCTTGGAGAAGATGGGATTGAACATCTGACACCTAAGGTCCTGCAATACCTTCGTGTATGGATTTACAGGAGATTCAATACTGCCCCTAAGGGCAATTGAGGTAGCCCTCACCATGGGTGAACAACCCAGACACACTACCATAATGGCCAACTTTGTCGTGAAAGATTGAGCTCAGCCTTCAATGCGGTATTAGGGAGACCCTCCCGAAGAGAATTGAAGGCGATAACTTTTGTGTACCACTTAGCTATGAAATTCCCTACTCCCAAGGGAATAGGAAGTGTGAAAGGCGAGCAGAAGGAAGCGAGGGAATGCTATAACGTATCCCTTCGCACGGCCATGAAGCCTTCGCTGCCTATGGCAATGGTTGTGCATGAAGGCGCAAACCCACATGAGTTGGACCCGCGAGTCATGGAGGAACCTAGAGCCGAACCACTAGAAGAGTTGGAAGAAGTCACTATCATGAATGAGCCGTTGAGAAAGTTGAAGGTAGGGAAAAACCTTATGGGTGACGTGAAGGAGAAGCTGGTAGAATTCTGGAAAACCAACCTCGACGTATTCGCCTGGAGTCACGAGGACATGGTAGGGATAGACCCATCAGTCATGTGCCACCGCCTGAACATCGACCCAAAAGCAAGGCCCGTGGGCAGAAAAGGAGAGCGCTGGACCCAGAGAGATACACAGCCCTAAAAGAGGAGGTTGACAAGTTGAAGGCAAATGGGTTTATCCGAGAGGCATTTTACCTATTATGGGTATCAAACCCAGTGTTAGTCCCAAAGCCCAACAGAAAGTGAGGACTTGTGTGGAGTTTACTAACCTCAATAAGGCCTGCCCTAAGGACAGCTTCCCACTTCCTATGATAGACTAGTTAGTAGACGCCACAACGGGGCACGAGCTACTTAGCTTCATAGATGCATTTTTCGGGTACAACCAAATACCCATGACCCTGGCCGATGAAGAGCACACTTCGTTCATAACAGACAAGGGGCTTTATTGCTACAAAGTGATGCCTTTTAGTTTAAAGAATGCAGGTGCTACTTCTCAAAGGCTGGTGAACAGAATGTTTCCAAATCAAATAGGAAGGAATATGGAAGTATACATGGACGATATGCTGGTAAAGACCAAGAAGGCAGAAGAGCTCACAAACGATCTCATGGAGATGTTCGACACCCTCCAAAAGTTTAGAATGAAGCTGAACCCGCTCAAGTGCACCTTCGGTGTTTCATCAGGAAAGTTCATGGGTTTATTGTGAATTCCTGAGGTATCGAGGCTAACCCTGAAAAAATCAAGGCATTGCTGGAAATGAGCCCACGACAAAGGTAGAAGGAGGTGCAGTGCTTAACAGGGAGAGTAGCAGCCCCCAATAGATTGATCTCCAGGTCCACTGACAAATGCCTCCCTTTCTTCAACATCCTAAAAGGGAGAAAAATTTCGCTTGGGATGATGATTGTCAGGAAGCCTTCAACAAGCTAAAGGAACACCTTGGAAAACCACCCCTTTGGGCCAAGCCAGAGAAAGGGGAAAAGTTGTACTTATATCTAGCCGTATCGAAGCATGATATAAGTGCCGCCCTAGTCAAAGGAGAAAAGAAGCATCAGCAGCCCGTGTACTATGTGAGCAAGAGGCTAGTAGACGCAGAAACCTGATACCTAGAAATAGAAAAGTTGGCACACGCCTTGGTAGTGGCTTCTCGAAAGTTGAGGCCCTAATTTCATGCTCATTCTATCGAGGTGTTCACAAACACCCCTTTGCCTCAAGTCTTGCACAAACTGAAAACTTCGAGAAGGTTATTAAAATGGTCGATTGAATTGAGTCAATTTGACATCACTTACACCCCAAGGACCTCAATCAATGGGCAAGTACTTACAGAATTTATAGTTAAGTTTGCACACTGACCCCATGAGGATGGAGAAATAGAAGAGAATGAACCAACACATGAAGAGGAAAAGCACCCTTAAGAATGGATCCTCCATGTAGATGGGGCATCTAACGAAGGAGGAGTCGGCACTGGCATAGTAATGACGGGACCTGAGGGGCACACGATGTATTGTGCCTTGAGATTCGGATTCGAAGCTTCCAACAATGAAGCAGAGTACGAGGCACTATTGGCTAGCCTACGGCTAGCTAGGGAGTTAAAGGTAACCCATTTTCATGTCTTTAGTGACTCACAGCTCGTGGTGTTCCAGGTGAAAGGTGAATATCAAGCTAGAGGCCCAAAAATGGCTGCATATCTTGCCAAGGTGAAGGGGTATTTGGATCAGTTCAAAAAATGCACCATAGAATAGATCCCAGGGGAGCAAAACACAAACGCTGATGCACTCCCAAAACTCTCTTCTACTCGAGACGAAGACATGCTTGAGTCCATCCCGGTCGAATACCTCTCCAAGCCGAGCATAGCAGAAGAAATGATCCATATGGTCAATAGCCCGGAGGAGTCATGGTTTGCGCCCATCGCGAAGTACTTAAGTGACGGGACCTTGCCTTTGAATAAAAAATATGCCCATAAGTTGACTTACAAAGCTTCCCAATACTCCCTGGTAGACGGAGTCTTATATAAGAGAGGCTTCTCTACCCCGCTCCTACGGTGCGTAAATAAGGGAGAGGCTTTAAAAATTCTGCAAAAGATTCATGAGGGGGAATGTGGAAATCATGCTAGGGGGCAGTCCACGCGAAAAAAGGCCATCCTCCAGGGGTACTATTGGGCCCACCATGGAAAAGTATGAGAGCGATTTCGCGAAAAGGTGTGACAAGTGCCAGAGGCATGCAAACTACCCCAGACTGTCACCAAATGAGCTGGTGAGTATGACCAGTCCGTGGCCCTTCATTGTGTGGGGGATTGACTTGTTTGGAGTGTTGCCAGTAGGAAGAGGAGGAGCAAAATATCCGATGGTAGCAGTCGATAATTTTACTAAGTGGGTGGAAGCGAAACTTCTAGTCAACATAACGGCAAAGAAAATCACCACCTTCGTCAACAAATTTATCGTCTGTAGGTTTGGAGTACCCTACAAGATAGTTTCCGATAATGGGACGCAATTTGAAGGAGGAGTATTCGAGGAATATTGCAGGGAAAAAGGAATCAAGAAGAGTTTCTCCGTTGTGGTACACCCGCAAGCCAATGGACAAGTGGAGGCCATCAACAAGATCCTAAAAAGGAATTTGAAAACAAAGTTGGAGAAGTTGAAAGGGGCATGGGTTGAAGAACTCCCCAATGTCCTTTGGGCCTACAGGACCACACCTCGTTCCACCACAGGAGAGACGCCTTTTTCCTTAGCCTATGGCTGCGAGGCTGTCCTTCCATTAGAAATGAAGATTAACTCCATCCGCACACAAGCGTATGATGAGCAGGTCAATATCATCGCATTGGCCGGGATTTTGGACCTGTTGGAAGCTAAGAGAGACAGGGCACAACTGAGACTAGCTACATATCAGCAACGAGCTACGAGATACTACAATTCGAGGGTGCTAGAGAGAGCGTTCAGAGTTGGAGACCTCGTGTTGCGGAAAGTCCTGCCCAACACTCGAGATTCGAGTGCGAGTGCGTTAGGAGAAAACTGGGAAGGGCCCTATCAAGTTGCTCAGGTTGTGCCCCCTAACACCTACAAGCTCGCACACTTGGATGATACCATGGTACCTAGAGCATGGAACGCGAAGCATCTAAAAAAATATTATCAGTGAGACCCCCATGTCTGAGGCAAGAGTGTTATTGTTCTAACGTGCAAGTCTAATGTAATAGCTATAACGTAGGAGGCTAAATTAGATTCCTTATTATGTTGTAAGAACGAAGTCACATTAAGTTACCATGTATTTCACCTACTTCCAATGAATATGATGTGACATTAGACAAACATGTAGTAAAAGTTCTTATTTAACCAAGATGATTATCGAGATACATGAATGGAATAATAAAAATGCTTGCCGAGATAAATCTCGCCAACCTATTGGGGGGAAGAATATATAGCAAAGAGGAGGGTCCTAAAAGGACCCCTCATCCTAAGAGGACCACTTATTAGGAGGATCCTAAAGGGACCCCTTATATCAGGATCCTAAAAGGACCCCCCCCCCCCCCCTTTACAAGTAAAGAAGAAGACCTTGTAGGCATCGCTTGAGTTCACAAGGATTAGCTACCCTTATGAACATCAAGGAGGTCAAAAGGTCCTACAAGAAAAGCATCCTAATAAGAGTAAATGCTTCCACAAGAGGAAGTGCCTCAGGAGAAGCACCCACCAATAAGCCTAGAATAACCACCAAGTCGTCTAGCCAACAAGGGTCCTAAAAGAGACCCTTGCAAAAATAGTACTATGAATAACGACGAGAAGGATGCTTCTCGCAAAAGATAATAAGCATGCGTAAAAATATATAATGGGATACCTAGAACCCAAGGGGTCAATATATCCTTATAGGTTCAATCAAGAGGCACCAAAGAGGGACCTATTGAACCCCTTCGCATGGGCTCCAAAGGACCTCAAGCCTGATAAGTAAAAAGGAGAACCTATCGAACCCCATTGTTCGGGCTCAAAAGGACCTCTAACATGGAGGAATAAAGATGAATTATCACATATTTATATATATATAAAAAAACAAGTTTTGATAATGTAACAGGACATACAGAAATTACAAGCAAAATAAGGCTCAAATGAGCATAAAACTACATTGGACTGAAACGACAAAAATCGCAGAATGATAATCTCAAGGCCTCTTGCCATAGGCGTTCCACTCAGCCGACCTGGCAACGACATGCTCACCAAAGGAGGAAAAATTGAAGTTTGGATTTTGCCTCCATTCTCCGTAGAGGGTGTGCTCTATTGATCTATACTCAATATCAGCTTTAGCTGCCTCTAAGGAAGCGACCCTCCCCTGCAACGTTGCGATGGTAGCCTTTGCACCCTCAAGGTCGGCCTCCAAGCAAGTGACCTTATCCTGCAGCATCATGGCCTTGGCAATCGCCCTCTTCTTCTTTTTTGATGATGAAGAGGCCTTCGCCAGGGCCTTTTCCAGCTTAAGTTTGGTTTCAGCAAGCTCCCTCTCAAGCCCCTGGACCTGGACAATAAGACGGTCTCTTTTAGCATTCGACGCGAAAAGGTCCTGAGCTGAGTCGACAAATCGTTGAGCCACTATATAGGTCTGCACAAGAAAAATAACAATAATGATGATAAGCAAAAACAAAAGAGAGAGAAAAGGGATACGGCCGATGTAAGATGCATGAACTCACCCAAGTGGCGGAATGCACAAGAGTCTCCCCGAGCTCCGACATGGAAAAATTCCCAAGACCTCTCCAATCAGCCTTAGGTAGATCCGTGGTGACCTAGACATACCGTTGCCCATAAGAGGTTGCCATGCGGCCCACACAGGGCGCCCCTTCTGAGCCAAGGATGCTTGGCTGGGTAGGGACATATGACCCACTCGCCGAAGGAGGAGGGGGCGTAGGAAGATCGGAAAAATGAGCCCCGATGGACCACGATCAAGGGAAGCCTGAGGTAATGCATCGAAGACCTCATAATAGGGTCAGAAGAAGCCCCTCGGCATGGCCTGTTGATCGTGGGAGTGGGAGGCCATGTCATGGTCTATAGGGGCTAAAGGAGGGTACCCCCTGGGAGACAAAGATGGTCGATGGGGTTGCCTATGTCCTGGGGAGACCCCCTCTGGCACACACTCTGCCTCACCCTCGTCTGAGTGAGGTTCAGCCAAAACAGCCTTTTTCTTCCGCGTTCCAGAAATAGTCCACAATAACTCAGGCTCTGAAACCGGGGACAGCTAGTAATGGTTGAGGTTGGTCACGGTGAAGAGACGTACAACCATTTTTTCAGCAGGATCAACCTCGAGAAATTTATCCATTGCATCTGCCTTCGACCCGAGAACTTCAATCATGGAAAAATTCTCTGCACAATCAACACAGTTGCCGACACGAACATAAGTTCCAAAAAAAAAAAAACTTGAAGTACTTACAAGGAGCTGAGCGAAAGTGCTCACGAATAGAGAGGGGACCCTTCACAAAGAAGAAGTCCTGCTTCCAAGAACCTGGGTTGGATACAGAACCCTCTATCAAGGAGATCGAAGAATTGGCTTTTTGTAGGAAATAAAAGCCTTTTGATTTAGGAGAGGGCATGAGGTTGTACATGAAATGCACCTCTTGGGTCGTGGGAGCACGCCCGAAGCCTCCATATACGCAATAAAGAGGCAACTCAAGGTCTGCCAGCTGTTGGGCGCCAACTGGAGCAGAGCAAGGTCAAAATGGTTGAGAACCATGACGAAAAATAGGTTTAATGGGATTGTGCCACCCGCTTTCAAGATATGCTCGCTCATGGCCACATAACCCGGACTTGGGCGATCAGCTCGACACTTGTTTGAAGTAACGTATAATTTGTATTCCGGGCTAACACGGTAATTCTTCGCTATTTCCAAAAATTTATTTTCAAACACATGGGACACTAGGGAGGATGCAAACAGGGGGCCAGTGTCTTGATTCTCAGTGGTCACCTATCGCCGTGCTCTCTTTGGCATATCTACAAAAACAAAAGAAAAAGGTGAGGTGGAAACAGGGCACTTTACTCTCCATTTTTTCTTCCTAGCAAGGGTCTTCCACCAAGGCACCGAGTGTGAAAGCGCTAAGCAAGGGTAGACCAAGAACAAGGGTTGAGGAGAAGACGGGACGGCCCCATGACAGTCATTAGGGGAAAATGGGGTAGGAGGCTCAGGTGGGAGATTTCCCTCCATAAAGTCCAACTCCATCTGTAAATCTAAAAGGGTCACCCTATGGTTCTCTATATGGTCGTTAAGGTCAAGGGGAAAAGATACTCCGTCTCCCCTCAAAACTGAGTCTATTTCGCTCTCTACCACCCAGATTTTATGTCTATGTTCAACCATGTGCTCAAGATGACGAATACGAACCTGCCTCAAGGTATCATAGTCTTGGTGAAGGTTGTCCTCGGGGGACTCCGAGTGTGAAAGAAAAGTCAACAAATTCGACCCCCAGAGGAGTGTCGAATGGTCCTCCACATGCAATGAGACGTCATCCTGAAAGAAAAAAGGGTTCACGTATAAATGAGAGGATTTCTACAAAGCACAAAGGAATGGGCTCAAAAACCTCTAGGCACAAGCGCTCTAAATAACCAACTACGGGGTATGAATGAGGGCATGCAACTGGGTTAACTCATGATGAGCTCAGGCCAAATTACCCCATCCCGAGTGGTGCTAATTTGGACCCAATAAACATAAAGGAGAAAGAAAGTATACCTCAAGCAAGTAAAATCAGGCACTGTCGTGGTCAAAAGGAGGTTGAGGGCCAAAAGCACCGTCAAGGTCAAAGAGATGCAAATGGTCGAAAGTACGCGCCTGGAAAAACAAAGGAAAAAGGTGTTTTATTCCTCAAATACCTGCATGGATATAAACATACAAGAAATGAACTCAAATATAAAAAATAAAAAAAAAGATAGCAAAAGTGAGGTTGTGGGGATTAAATCCCTTACCTCTTGGAAGGAGCAAGGATCTCAAAACCACTAAGCATAAGAGGCAAGGTGTAAATAATAGGCTAGATATGAAGGCTTATTTATAGGAGCCAGAGGCTCATCTTAACCATCGAACCTTAGGCCTGATCAATGGCCAAGAAGGGAGCTTGGCATCTTCATTGGTATCCATGAAGAAAAGTGATATGCTCACGTTCAATCACAAGGATCACCACTAACACCACATATGCTTTAAAGGCGCCAAGTCTACCAGAGCGCCTAAAGGCCTCTCCTAGACTGGGGGGCAAGTGTGGATGTTCAAAATTCCATGCGTGTAAAAGGTCCAAGGCACATGCTAAGGTCCCATGAATGCCTAAATACATGGCTGAGCCGCGGTGCCCTCGGGCCACCATCGTTTCGCGCACCAGCCTCCTCTCGGTGCACCCAGCTAGGCCACGCCTCGTGAGACCACGTCCTGCGCACCAGCCTCCTCTCGGCGCACCCAGCAAGGCCACTCCTCGTGCGCCTTCCCAGATGGCCTCGCGTCTCGCACACCTGCCCAGATGGCCTCGCGTCTCGCGTGCCTTATGCCTGCCCAGATGGCCTCGCACTTCGCAAGAGTGGCATGCCACTTGGACGCCTCGCGGGCCCAAGCATCTCGCGAGGCTGCATTGCCTCGGACACCCATGAGCATCTCATGCACCAATAGGCGCCTCGCTAGGAGTGGCATCTCGCGCACCAACAAGCACCTCGCTAGGAGTGGCGTCTCGCGAGCCAACTGGCGCCTTGCTAGGAGTGGCATCTCGCGCGCCAACACGCGCCTCACTAAGAGTGGCGTCTCATGCGCCAACAGGCGCCTCGCTAGGAGTGGCATCTCGCATGCCAACAGGCGCCTCGCTAGGAGTGGCATCTCGCACGCCAACGAGTGCCTCGCTAGGGGTGTTATCTCGCGTGCATGGTAGCGTCTCGCGAGACAAGCCTACCTCACTTAGTCATGCCTACTCCGCTAATGTGGTCATGGATTATCACATGAGCCTCATGTCACTAGCGAGGCATCATCTCTTGACCTGAAGTTAAGAGAATTTTACCAATCCTAATGAAGAACACTAACTTGTTTAGGACTAGTTCCCCACGAAGACAAGCATCTCGCGGAGACAGTCGCATCCTTTGGATCTCACGAGACATGACCTCCACAAGGCGTCTCGCATCCTTAGGGGTCTTGTGAGACATGGCCTCCTCGAGGCGTCTCGCACCCTACACATCAAGAGGGTGTCCACTATGAAGACCTATGGAGACCCTAACATTTAGATGTAAAAGCCCAAGTATAATTCAAAAGGATCGTACCAGTACGATCTTGTACGGGGTACGAACTTTAAGACCCTGTATGTCTGATCCGAATACTCATGGCAGAAAAGTAGTGAAAGTACTAGGAGAGGGGACATGGCCTGTATGCTTCTAACCAGATGTCAGAGTCGACACCACCACCAGCACCACAACGCCTAGTGCCACTCCTCTGACACTCGTACTATATAAGTAGTGGAGACATCCCCACAGAACCTGACCATGTACTGGAGCCAACACCACTACCCCTGATACCACTCTCCTGACAATGTACTTGTGTACCATCTGGTCCCCTGGACCACAATGTATCAGGGGCCATTAGAGCCCACTATAAAGGGAACCCCACTTCCACATGGAAGGGGGTTGGAAAAAACACAATAGTTTGAGACAACAAAGGAATACAAGTTCTTTTCCCAATTTTTCTTCTGCAACTATTTTTTATGTTTCTGATTATATAGTTGAAGTTCTTTATCGATAAGCAATAGACTTTGATTTTTCTAACTTAACTTCATTGACGAGTTCTCACTGTCAACATGAAGTTTGAGCTAGTTTCGATGAAGATGTCTTTTAGAGAGATGCAGAACAAGTCAGCACTCATGCAAATGGAGTGGACTGAGCACCTCCAACAGACGTCAACCACACTGGAAGAGTTCTGCAATGACTATTTCACCATGTACAACCTTCATGTCCAGAGCCAAAAGTCACTGAATTAGTAATTTAATAAATTGTACTAGTTGTTATATTATGGTCCTAATAGTGTCATATGTTATGTTTAGGTTTAGGCGTCCATCATGTGGTGAAGAGTATCAAAAGTGCCTTGTTTTGAGTTGGATTTCTCATTTTGTGAATGGTCATCCTTAAAGACTTGCTGAAACTATATGTACGCCGCCTGTCTAAGACCATTGTAACAATTGGGCACACTGATAATTCTATGTTTTAAGGCTGTAAGAAGTTGTCATGGCATATGTAACAGTGTTTTGCAAACTATATATGCAATATGGTCTATTATTTATTTATTTTTTTACAGTAATCAAAAGCATACATATTTGACTGAGGTCCTCTACTTTGTCATATGAGCTACCAAATCTTTCCTATATTTGATACATGAAATCGGTCCCTTTCATACACTTGTTAGGATCATATAAATCAATTCAACCACTGTTTTCTAGCTAAGTATATGGACATGCCTTCATTTATCGGTTCACTTTTAAGAGTACACAATTTAAACACCTAATGGGTTATATGCACCTAAGTTTACACTGAGTGTCCAATAAATCAACATAGGATATGATGATCGAATTTAACATATATGACACAAGGACACATCCAGTCTCCCACCTCACTTTATCATATTCTTTTAACTTCATTAATTGAAACTTGACTAGGCACAACAACTATCAACCATCACATTAAATGCAACAAGTGTAGTTATATATATCCTCAACTTATCTCCTTGGAAAGCAAATTATCTCTCAGTTTTACAACTATATGGTCCCCATTTTCTCATCCTCTGTTTGGAAGTCGTTCGAATGCTATGGTTCACTAAGAAAATGTAAGTTTCACCAACTTTGAACAACATATGTACTAACTTAGAATACTGTTTTCATATTTTAAGATTTATGCTCAAGCTTTTAAATATTAAGTTATTGAAACATAATATTTTTTATTATCGCCATTACTATTATTAAATAAAAAAAAACATGCATCTTCCAAATAAGTGTGATCTTTTGAAATCTATTACCCATTTACTATCTTCATTCAGTCCATGATAATACTATTTATGACTAATCTCCTTACGCAATGATTGTAACAAACTCATCTCAAGAACCAACTGTGAATATTATAATCCTTGTTTTATGTTCTTTTTTTGTTCGAAAAATCTGATTTTTTTAAACTAGATATTAAGCAACCATCATGGATTTCATATCCCTCACTGTGGTAGGAATTAATGAAGTATGTAGGGAGTAGTAGCAGTCTCGGCTGAACCCAACACTCTCATTGGAAGGGCCCACATTGAGATACAGGTCAGTGATATTCCTATTGTACTAGTACGATTCATGCATCACCACCCTCATTGTTATTGCTCAATAATGTTAAACAAATTTTAAAGTTGTCATTTGTTCTTCTATTATGCCCTCATAAAATATGTTGAACTAGCTGGTCGTAGTGTTAAAAATTAAGCTTTAGTCCACAGTAAAGGTTTATATTATTTGGTTTTCTTACTTAGCATACAAGTTTTGGCGGGAATGCCATCCATACCATTACCCAATGATCCCTTACTATATATATTGCCTCTCCTAGTGTAACCAACCTCACCAATTTCAAAAAATTTAACACAGTTCTGTAGTCAAAATTTTCATTTCCCCAACCATGTTATCCTCCAAGTTATGCATCAACATTTTCCCTGACGAGGTGAAGGTAAAGGTCAAAACAGAAATTGAACCACCCACCAAACTATTTCCCTTCCACTTTCAGGTGGAGTCCACTCATTCCCTTCCTACATCAAATGAAAATACCCAAAAACCTTCAAAGCACACCACACCTACCTTACTCACTTGGAGTGGCACACTCTAACCAGATGAAGGAAGAAACACAAAATGAAAAAATAAAAGCACCTTTAGGGGTGAGTGCAAAAATTGTATGAAAAAATATTTGAGGATAAAGACGGTTACGACCTTCAAAAATATTGTTGCTAAGAAAGGAAACCCTTTAAAGATGACTTAAATGGACATTAGGTCATTCCTTTTTTAGCAGAAACAAATTATCGACCACCTGGGGTCAATGATCAAAAGGAGAATGTTTGTAGTGAGTACTTTGTTAAAGTCACTGACTCCCCAAACACCACCAAGACCATTCTGCTTTATCGATAATTTTACATATTTTTTAAGATCATGGGGGCCTCTCTCATTTTTGAATTGAATAAATGAATCCAATATATGTATCTCTATAATTGTGTTAGTAGCTTACTAGTATCTATGACCTGGAGGTACTGAGATTACCTTAAACCTTATTTGTAGTGTCCGATAATATTTACTTAGCGAGCTAGATAGTAGTATGTTAGTTACCGTGGATTTTGGTTCAAACTAGGACTTAGTTGGAAACTCATAGCAACAGTTATAGATTTTATAAGTTTAACCTATAGAATAAGAATATTAATTATAACATAAGGTTTGATTAGTATTGCTGGTCCTAGATATATTATTTATTATAACCTAACGTTTAGATAAAACCAATAAGAGCATGACACTTGTCATAATTATGATCATTAAGGAATTAAGTATTTTTTATGAATAATTTTAATAAAAGAAAGATCTAGAAGCTCTAGAACCTTCCAACAGCTGTTAGGATCGTATTATGACACAGTCAAAGCTGTTTATCCAATTCAAATTATGCTGAAAAAGTACAAATTCATGTTTAATATATCTACGTATGTCGATATATCGCAGCATAGGGGCCGTAAGATCACCTACGGAAGATATGGAAAACACGTCAACTTTGCACGAACGATCGAACAAGCCTCGGGAATACAGGGGGAGGCGATATATCGCCTAGGGTGGGCGATATATCGGCTCCATGAGTATAGTTTTTAAAGTTTGACTTTTTGAATTTTAAAAATACCCTTAATCACTTAGACCTACCTTTGAACGATTTTGACCAACATCTGGGCGTCAGTTGAACGAAAATTTAAAAAAAAATCATTTTATAATCTCTTATTTATTCAAATTAAAAGGGGTTAGACAAGAAAAAGGGTTTGCTCAAACCAGTGTTTTAGACAAGATAAGTGGACCACCCTAGTAAATCAGAAGAAGATTCCTGGACCTATCACCTGAACTGGGTGCCTCGCACTTTTGCGTGTGAACATGGATATGGCAGACAATAGTTGGGTGGCAAAGGAATTCGATCCAATCTATAATCATGACCTAGCTTTGAAGATGGAATTGCAATTTCTTAGGTCTAATCGAGTAGTACCACAATGTATGGATGCCTAAGTGATGTCAATGAGAAGATCAGATATATACACATGGCAAATATTCAACCACGTAGCACAAGAAAGAGGAGGGCATGAGTACATTCCATTCCTAAAAATGATCTGTATAATTGGATTAGTCTCCAAAGAGCAGAGGAAGACGAAGAAGAAACTAACACTAAAGGAGTATTGGGATGCTTTGAATGTTTAGGGATCCCCATCTCTTCCTGACACACAATTGTCATTGAGTATAGGTTGGCAGATATTTTTTGGGCTAATGGCAACTCATGTCATGATTACGCTTGTTTTGGAGATATTATGGCGTTTGACATTACATACAAGAAGAACATGTATAACAAAGCCCTGCTAATCTTGGTCAATTTAAATCACCACTTCAGAACAATAGTGTTTGCAATTGCATTTCTTTATGACGAGAAAGAGGACACATACATATGGGCATTACAAGAATTCCTAGAGTGAATGCATAACAAAGCACCTAAGGTTGTTGTCACTGACGGAGTTCTTGCAATGGAAAATATAATGCAGGCAGTTATGCCCTCTATTGTCCACCGCTAGTGTGCCTAGAATCTTCAAAATAATGTTACCGTTAATGCGCCTCACCCTTATTTTAAGACAAAGTTTAATGAGTTTCCATATCAATATTGTATCAAAGAAGAGTTTGACGAGACATGGAATTCCATGACTTCAGATTTTGACTATGAGGATAGTCTCTGGGCCGCTCAGACATACAATAATAGAAAGAGTAGAGCAAAATGATTTCTAAGGGGAACTTCTTCGGTGTTCTTAGAACCACCCAACGACCAGAGTCGATTAATTCTTACTTGTCCCATTTTCTAACGAGCAAACTAAAACTTAGGGATCTTGTGGGCCCAGTGGACAAGGTATTCGTTACACCGAGAGGGAAGAAGACTTCATTGGAAACCACACTACCCAATAGATACCATCAAACATCCTCCACCAATACTACCAAGAAGCCACTTCAGTTTTGACTCGGAATATATATGACATGGTGGCATAACAAATAATGACTGCTTTGGCATATTCAATCGACTCAATAGATGTTGCGTTTCAAAATAAGTTGTTCTGACTAACACGATTTTTGAGAGGGCTTGTACTTAGTAGGGTACACTACCACATCGAGGATGGGCATTTAAACTGCACATGCAAGTTGTTTGATTCATAAGGAATTCCATCTCGACATATTTTTGCAGTGCTTAAGCACATGAACACACCATGCATTCCAAAAACCTTGTTTAAGGACCAATGGAAGAAACACGGCAAAACATACATGACTTAAACACTTTCCCACGCTCGATGGTACTAGTTGATGTGTTAGTGAGTACAAGGTGGGGAGCCCTTACATCACATTTCAATGCAATGAGGTATTATGCCACTAAGAAAAAAGACACCTAAGAGGACGCAATAAATGAAATGTCACGCATGGAAGAGAAATTTAAATCGATGTGCACGGATCAGATTTATGATGGTGAAATCTCATATGGGGCACCTAGACAGGTTCAATCACGCCCTGCTAATAGAACAATTTGAGATCCAGTAGTTGTAAAACCAAGGGCCGAGAGCCAAACAAATCAAAATCAAAAGACAAGGACCAGCAAAATCCAAGGACCAAATAAAATAGGTCCCTTGTAACGCCCTACTTCCTTAGAGCCGTTACTAAGTGAGTTTTTAAGACAAAATAGTGTGCAAAGAACTCGCTAACCGAGGTTTTGAAACAAAAGTGTGACTAATTAAAAGTTAAGGCTGTAATCTTTGGAAATGCGTCGTTTCATTAAAACTTCTATTATTAAACATTTGGGATCCCAAAATAAGGTTTGAAAACTAATTACATCTTGAAATAAGGTTACAGTTGAGAAATCATAAAATCATAGATTATTACAGCCATTTTCGAATAAACCCCCAACCAAAGCAGTCGGGCAGGCCAAACATGTACGCGTCGCTTCACGCTCTCCGTACTCATGGTTGGTTGACTCAGTCATTGCCCTTACCTGAAACACAGAGCACCCGTGAGCCGAAGCCCAGCAAGAAAACTCATGCAGAACATAACATATGCAATGTATACAGTTTATCATAACAGATAATCGACAAATAAACAAGTCAACCATTAGACTAAGCAAACACGGCCATGCCGCCCCAGAGCCTTACCGAAGCCTGGGGTATCGGTTCTCACCGCGAGGATAACTCATGTATCCCTTGGGTCCCACCCTGAATATAAGCATCCCATGTACTGTGTGTTACTTTCGGCCCCACGGCCGCCCCGGCCTACGCCGTACTCGGCCCTTGCCGCTCATTTCATCATAATCACACGTATAGTACATTCAAAATAATCATTCACACGCATCATGATTCATTTAAGGTTAAACATTTGCACACAACACAATCTGGGGCCATGCCCTACAATCATCTCATCATGCAACATGCAATATAGGGCCATGCCCGGCAATCATACTATGGGCCCACGCCCTATCCTACGGGTGTTATAGTTTTCTTACCTGTATTCCGAGCCTCCTGATGCACTAAAGCCGCGAGCACGGTCCTCTAGCACGAGCCTCACCAAAAACCTAGTCACAACACACAAGAAACATCCCTCAATACTAATCAACCCAAAACCACTTCCCGGGACCAATCCCGCACTCTCGGGACCTCTAAAACCTTAAAACAACACCCCGAAGACATCCCCCGAACCCCCGGAGCAAAGGCCTAAAATTGCCAAAAATGTGAACCTGAAATTTTCCTCGTGCCGCGGCACCCATCAGTCAGGGACTCCCTCGCCGCGACACGAAAAACCTGTGTCGCGGCACGCCTTCGCAGACCCAGAATTCTGGGTTTTTCCCCTGCATTTTCTCCGAGCTAAATCCTCCCAAATCGTCCCAAACTCACACCCAAGCTCCAAAACCAAATCAAAACTCCAAATAGACCATACATCAACCCATAAACATCATAACCCAACTCAATAACACAATCACACTCAAAATCACCCATTTGATTCCAAATTTCAGAAAACTCAAACCCAAAGGCCAAAAACACAACCCAAGCTTGACAAACCTAAACCATGGCTCCAAAATCTTAAACCACAACAGAAAAGAAAACCCAAGGATGTTTAAAACTCTTACCTCAATCAAGAATCCAACCTTAAGCTTCCTTGGTTCATCCCCTTAGTCTTCAAGTTTCAGCTCCCTTTTTCTTCTTCATGCCCTAGCTTTTTCCCTCTCCTTCTTCTTCTCTTCAAATTATCAAAGCATCAAATGACCAAGCCTCAAACCGTGTACCCCTTAATACCCAGCTGCCAAATATCCAATTCCCAGCCAAATGACCATTTTACCCCTCCTTGCCTATCCTTTCCCAACTAACCTCAAGGGCACTTAAGTCATTTCATTTCTATTTCATATCTACCATTTTCTTTCTAAAACTTGTTACTCTAAGCAGTAACAAATGGTTACCCAGGTTACTCAATCACCAATCACCATTACCCGCTAAATCTCAATCTTAACCATAAAATTCCCGAAGTACCCCTAGGCTCCTCCCGAGTCGGGTATAGAAATCCCGTTGTGACTCTTAAGTTAATTTGCTCTCCAGGACCGTCTCGGCACGTGCATCACAACAATACCACCACACTCACGTGGTACAAATCACGGAATACAATTATCTCATATATGCCCTCAGCGGGCTAAAATTACCAATTTACCCCTATCATGCAAACGGGGTCCACATGCATAATTATTTCACCTAACATGCATACTAACCACGTAGTCATGCATCTCAATGTTCAATTAGTCATATAACATGCTTTAAATCATAATCATACATTTAACTCATAAAATCACACATAAATCCCAACATGCCCTCCTGGCATACTAATCAAGGCCCTTAAGCCTTATTAGTGAATTCGGGTCGTTACATCCCTCAATTGCAACCATTTAGGTTATAATAGGTAACCTTGAAAATTTGCTTCAACTAGTCAAAGCAGCCAAAAAAATTATAAAACATCCCAAAATTCCTATTAGATGGCCAAAAGGGAAATATTGGGCTATTATGTGAATTTAATTGATTAATTATGTGATTATGTGAATCACATGGGTTATATTATAATATGACTGATTGTGCATGTTTACATGTGTTAAATATGCTTATACGTCTGTTTCTGTTAAGAAGGTCATTTTCGTAATGTTAACGTGGGTAAATCTATAAATTTTATGTGTTATATGTTCAGCCCATATGGTTATGTGGGTATATTTGATATATTCGGTAGGAGTCAGTCCTTTCGAGCAAGATAGCGGTTTAGTCACAATGGGGAATTTGTACCCGACTCAGAGTGAGCCAAGGGGTATTTTTGGTAATCTAGAGAGTCACGGGGACTCATTGTAACGTGAGTCATATTTTGGGAGAAATAGAAATGTTTCGAGCTTAGTGGAATTATTTGGGGAAATTCGAGTATAGAGAGGGATTAGAGAGTGAAAAGGACATTTTTACTCTTATGGGGTATTGAGAAAGAATCGGGTTGAGTGGGGATATTTTTGTCATTTGGGATCATTCGTATATAAGGGTTTGGCTGAGTTCATTAACTCATAAAACACTCAAATCTCACTCTTGGTCTCTCTCTCCCGTTCACTCTTCACGCTTGTTAGCATTTTTGAAGACAACATAAGTTTTAGAGGTCAGATTCAAGCAAGGTTAGAGTCATAACGATTCTAGGAAAGATTACAAGCTTGATGTCTTGGGAATTTAGCTAGAAACATATTTATTAGAGGTGATTCGAGCTCCTAAACTCCTGATTTTTTGTTTTCTTAAGTTTCTTATTCTTGATTTAATTATATGCTTTTAATGAGTTTGTAATCCGTTTGAAAGATGGGTTTTGCTGCGTGGGATATACTGATGATGTTTTGGGATTGAATTGTGGGTTTGGTACTATTTTGGAGTGAGTTTTAGAGGAATTGGATCGGAGAAAAATTGGGTTCGCGGGGTCGCACCGTGGCCCTGTTCTTGGGGCGCCGCGACCCTCGTGAACTCAGGAGCCTGGGCGGTTCCTTAAACCGCCATCACGTCGCGGCCCGTGTCCAGAGAAAGTAGTGGTTGGGCTCTCTGACTTGTGGAGAGTCGCGGTGCCTGTGAGGGGCGCTGTGGCTAAAAATGGGAATATGGGAAAAAGTAGGTTTTGAGTGACGTGGACTCAAATCTAAGGGCTCAGGATCGATTCTACTACCCGGTTTAGAAGAATTCGACGTCCTAGGGGCTAGGACTTGGTCCGGAAACCTTTATTCGCTCGTTATTGATAGAATTCTATATTATGGTTGTGACTAGGCTATGGCTAGGGCTCAGATCAGGATTGTCCTCGAGGTTCGTTCTTATTATTTGTTGCACTCGGTCATGAGGTGTGAAAACTGCACCCAATACATGTTATATGTGATTAGGGCTTAGCCCGATTGCTGAGCATTGTTATATTTATGGCTCGGGCCCCTACAAATGAGCATGGTTATTATTAAGCATGTTTGGATGCTCGGTATCTGGATAATTTCTTAATGAAGTATGCTCGTTAGTATTGTCTTGTTGAAAGGCTTGAATTATAAGTCAAGGACGGCAATAGCGCACTGAGCGCTGGTTAAAAGGATTGACTTAAAATTCAAGGACGACAATAGCGTGCTGAGTGCTGGTTGAAAGGCTTGACTTATAAGTCAAGTATTGTAATGGCGCACTGAGCAATGGTTGAAAGGATTGACTTATAAGTCAAGGATAGCAATAGCACACTGAGCGTAGATCGATATTGTTAGTCCTAACCAGGAGCATGATATACGCTTCACCGACACTATGGTCATTAGGAAAACCAAGCGCCATGTATGTTGGGCTAATTCTAAAGGTAGTTATACAGAGGAAGGGGCAATGGGCCCCAGAGTGACTCTATAATCCCATGTCCTAGGACAATGGACTTCTGTGTGACTTTAAAATCGCTTATGTGGACTAATAAGCTCGGCTTATAAATCGAGGATGACAATAGCGTGTTGAACGCATGTCATGGTTGCTAGACCAACCCAGGAGTGTGATATATGCTTGTACGACCCCACGATCGCCTAAAATATGCGCAAGGTACGCTTGACTACCTCTAAGGCTAGCTAAAAAGGGAATAGGGCAAGGGGGCTCTGGTTTTGCTCTATGGCCACTTGTTTACGTTAAATTCGGTATTCTCATTAGCCTTGAGCTATCGGTGAAAGTATAATATAATTGATTTCCGACCAACGTGTTGAACGTGGGGTCGGACAGCCATCACATTGGGCATGGGGCTGACCAGCAAAGCGTGTGGATTACAGACCGTGAAGGTGAGTTTACTTTGGAGGGTGCATTCCTCACTTTTCTGGCATGAACCATTAGAGGAATGCTTGTGTATGAATTTAGCTCGGTAGGGCCGTTCTACAGGACTGTTTTCCTGAGCCGTGTAATAGATTATATGAACATCTTTGTAAACTTTGGAACGTGTTTACAAATTTAAATTTATTGGATAAATGTGAAGCATGTTCTTAGTTCTTTTGAGTATTTGAATAAGTTTATGCCTTGTGATTTTTTCTTGCTGGGCCTCGGCTCATGGGTGCTCTACAGTGCATGGTAAGGGCAACGAATTCTTGGACCAGCTCTGAGTTGGAGAGCTTCAGGGGCAGAGTGTACATATGCAGCCTGCTCAACTGCCACGGTCGAGACTACTTGCTAGAACTCCGGTTGAACCCATAATTTTGTCGCCTAAGCAGGCTTTTGGTGTTTATGTTTTTCATGTGTCAGTTTATAAACCCTTTTGGGATCCCATGTACGAATCTAAACCTTTTTAATGAAATGGTTGTTGTTGACCAAAATTTTTAATACCTAATCTTTGGGTTAGTTTCAATTACACAATTTCAGTCCAAATTACTCGTTTAGCGAGTTAAGCACCATTCAAAAGTACACAATGTAACGATCCTGATTAGTAGGGTGTTACATATGAGGAGCCTTATTTTGACTTTCCAGTAGAAGAATCAGAACTGTGGATTAACCTAATGCATTCACAAAAATAAACGGGGAGGGCAACAATGTCATGGTAGATGAATAGTACAATAACATGGGCGGGAATTCTTCTTTCGTTCAAATATGTTTCCTGAGAATCAGTAACCCTAAAAAAATTGGAACGTCTCTTAATGCTGCATCTATTCATCAACTTATTAAGACTTAGGCAGCTAAGAAGGGATATTTTTCCAGTTTACCTTATTTTTCCTTTTTTTTTTTATTATCTATGCTTCCATAGTGATGCAAGACACTATCTTGGTTTCCCATACATTTCCAACAGTAATTATAATATATTTTGTGTTACATTGAAATTATACCTAAACATAAATCAAGTGAAGGTATCATAACTTATAATTACTGCAACATTTTTTATAAAATGCACATGCCAACCTCATCATCATAAAGAACAATGCAGTTTTTGGCCACAGGGGATTTAGAAATTAGACAACAGATAGATTAGGCTTTTTAATAAACCAAATAGAAAGAAATGACAGAAAACAAGAATACAAAATGCTCACACTGTTTTATGTGGTTCAGTGGTTAAAATCCACCTAGTCCATAAGTCATTCTTATTGATCTGTTTAGGCCTCTTGATGAAACTTTTTATGACTATTTTAGCAGAATTTTTGCATATAGAAAGTCACTCCCTTTTTTTGTCCATTCCCCTTGTATTCATAAGAGATTGTCATCGACAACTTTTGGTAATCGTACGTTAATATGGTAACTTAAAATTTTGGGTAATTTCGCATTTACATAAATAAATGATTGCCTATTAACTTTATATATGTTATATCAGATTATAAATGCATAATAAAATATGGGCCTTTATGAGGCATAAGGAGAATCTCTGAGTCTTTTGGGATCCTTCATTGTGCTCATCGTCGGGCTTCCGCGATTTGAAATCATTCCTCGAGCTAGGTACTGTAGGACTAATCCAAACTAACACGGATCATGTTCAGAGTTTCATGATGGCCATCCGAGCGATGCATACCTCGGACTAAGTTGTTGTCAAAAGAGGCGATCTGGACACTCTCTAGTTGTTGTAGGCTATCAAGTAAGATCGAGTTACTTAATCCAGAGTTAACAAAACACTCTATATGTACGCTTTCTTCATACTCTTTTCTGCTAGCTGTACCTCGTGTTGAGTAAATCAGCCCGTGATTTTTGGGTACAACATTAACCCCCAAGTTCCTGCTCGTGCACGACATCACTTCTAACATGCACAGTAGGGGTCTTTCGGCTTCTGTTATGAGAAAACATGCCCGCCCACTCACTCAAGTATGGGGCACGTGTTTGTCTATAATTGGCTCATGTTTGGGTTTCGAGTACTGTGACAGTTTTCTTGTCAACTTTTTTTCAGTGTTTCGTTTATTTAATTCAGACATTTGGATCTCGAACTGATAGAATCGTGTGGCCTAGATTGGTTTCCAAAGTTTTCGTTTAAACAGCAGAACCAAGTCTGAGCCCTACCACCATTGCATTCAAAATTTCCTCTTCTCTGTCTTCCTTATCAAAACACTCAAAACTCTCAACATTCGTTTGTTTCCCAAGAACTTTCAGACTTCACCTCGGATTCCTCTAGCATTTCATGTTCTTCCCTTACCTTCTTCATTTCATCGACCAAGAAACCAAACGATAAGTATTTTTATATCTATTTTAAATTTCATTTTCTTATTTTTGAATAAGTTTTACGAAAATTTCCAGTAATTTTTTTACTTGTTTCGGTTTGGTACGCCTTTAGTTTAGGTTTTATATGTGGCCAAAACTGATAGCATTAGGAATGGCTAGGAGTAATGCACCAAAAAAATGGGCCAGTGTCTGGGTTTTCTGGGTTTGAGAGAGGAATGTTGGAATATCTGAATTTGAACATTTGAGGGTATTTAGGTTCAGTTCTAGGTAGCTTAAGGGTCACGATATTTTAGAGTGGTTTTGTATTACACCGCTTTCCAGAGAGGTACTGGATCTGACACGCGAACCCTGAATTATCGGGATTTCCTAAGGTAATGGTGCACGATTTATGACTACATGTGCACTCACATAATATCATCAGGTAAGAACTTAGCTCGTGCATAACTTAGGTCGAGTAGACCAAATCCAAAATTCCAGGGTGACCTCACTTCTATTATTGAGGCAAGGCTATATCTTAGGTCGCCTCTAACAAGCCGCTTTGTCACTAGGAAAATTAAATTATGTCTAGTTAGAAGAAGAAATCAATGGCAAGTTCTTCCTCCCAAAACAAAAATAAAGATAAGTATGTCGCCTCTGAGACCCCCATTCCTCACTTTGGCCCAGTGGTGGATAGGCAGGTTGTGGTTGGCCCCGACGCTTTCCTCGAGGCCGAGCACATCGTGATGGGTTCCCAAAAACTTGTTGTCCACCCTTCATTGGATGGAGAGCGGAGCTGGACTCCACTCCATGACGACTTTGGAGCTTAGAGTGATGAGCACGTGAACGAAGGTTGCTTCCTTCCCTTAGATCAATACTGTAACGCCTTGGGTAACCAAAGCCGTTACACTGTGTGTTTAAAATCATGCAAGACTTGCTAATCAAGTCATTTAAATAAAAATGTGAATCTAAAGTTTTGAACATGTTAGGATTAAAAGATTTTGGTTATAAACAGATCATTTTAATTAAAATGAAAGTTTAGTACATGGGATCCCAAAATAGGGTTTAGAGGACACATTTACAAAATTTCCAAAAGGTATAAATAAATAAGACCACTCTAATGGAAAAATACACATTTTAGGTTTCCATCCCTGTACAATCCCTCGACCATGGTGGCCGAGTAGCTGACAATGTATACCTCGCCCCAGAGCTCTCCAACCCATGGTTGAGCCATCTTACCCATGCCTTTACCTACACCACGTAGCACCCGTGAGCCAAGGCCCAGCAAGAAAACCATAACATCACAGCATGATCAATATCAATAACCAAATAATTCATAAAGCATAACCAGATATTCAGTAGTCCATAGCATTCACATAACCAGTGATAACAATTGACAAATCAATAATCTATTATCAATGTATTCAGCATATCATATTCATCAAATTAACAACAATCGACATATCATACAATAGCTAGGGTTGATGCCCGTAGGTCACACCCTCTGTTTTAACCCACTGTCGTCAGCTCACTTAGGCTGAGCCTAGTGTTCAACCCACTGACTCTGGCTCGCTTAGGCCAAGCTCAGTGATTATTTTATTAACCTCAGCTACCAGTGGCTGAGTCGCGTCCTTGTGCGCCAAAATTAATTCTGACACTCTTAGGCCGTTTATCTCATGTCCACATGGCATAATACCATCATATGTCATTGCATACAAGTATAGGGAACTCTTAGTCCCAACATAACCACATAACCGGGTGCAGTTTTCTTACTTTTAATTGCGAGTGCTTTAGTTACTATGAATGGTCCTCGAGCACGATCCTGCTCCGAGCCTTGCCGTACACCTAGTCACAATCTATAAAAGATACTTCAATGAGTTTGAATTCCAAAGTACAATCTCGAGACCAAACTCACAATCTCGGGACCCCAAGTTCCACCAAACGAGGTGGTGAACCCGTCCCCCGAGCCCCCAAGCGAAAACCCTAAGAAAAAACCCAAAAATCAATTTTAGGAGGTTGAGGAGCGCTATAGCGCTACAAGGTGGGCGCTATAGTGGTATTGACAGAAACCCAGAAACCCCCAGAAAACACAACCTAGCGCTGTAGCGCTCCCAACCTAGCACTACAGCACTAGTACCAGAAATGCAAATTTTTTGGTTTTCTTTCTTCGAACCTCCCCGAGCCAAAACTCCAAAAACTCACTCCAATCATCATCCAAACTCAAAATTGATCCCATAAACTACTATAGCTCACCAGATACAACCTAATAACATCAAAACTTTGCTAACAATCTCACCAAAACACAGAAATCAAAACTGAGCTTTGAAGCTCAAGAACCCTAACTAAAAACAAGAAAACTTCTCAGGATTTCACCCAACAAACTTCCTTAATTCAACTCCAAACTTGCTATGAATTAAGAATTAGCCACATACTGTAATCATCAACCTTCTAAACAATTAAACCAGAGTCAATACCCCAAATCAGTAGGAATCACCATTCAATTCAATCACAGAAATGACACTATAATACCCAAGTTAATATCCAATTTAGCAGCAAAGTTCTACCCAACAATCAGAATCCTCTAACAAGAACAGGGAGAAGAACTTACCCCAAATTGAAGCCCAATTTCCCAGACAAATCCTTGCACCACTTCAGCTTAGTTCCCTGAAGTCTCCTCTGTTTTTTCCCAGCTCAAACTCCTAGACAAGAACCTGCCTTAACCTTGACTTCTCAAAGCTTCCACTTCCTTCTTCAGCTCAACACTTCAATCACCCAAAGAGAGAAAAGAGCAAACCGAATGATGAAGAAAAGAACCTCTATTTTTACTTTAGCTTCTACCCTTCAACAACCATCTATTAAGTTCATGTATATCCGAAGGTCAAATGACCAAAATGCCCCCAAGCCTAATTTATTTCCTTAACAACCACTAATGGTAAAAGTGCCATTTCATTCCCAATTCTCACTAATTCCTCAAATGTTCCTATTAACTATCAATTAATCTCGTCATCCAATTAATTACCAATTATTTACCCAATGACTAATAATCCCCGATATATTTTCCCAATTCTCGAAAATACCACCAGGCTCCCCCGAGCTCGGTATAAATCCCCGCCGTGACTATTTCACTAATCAGCTCACTAGGACCGTCTCAAGCCACATGCTACAGATATATCCACATAATAATGTGGTCTCAACAATTTATCGTACATAATTACAATTTATGCCCTCAACGGGCGAAAATTAGGATTATGCCCATATAAACTAAATAGGGCCCACATGCATATTAATTCTCATAAACATGCATCTCATGTATCCATATATTCATATAACCATGCATGCCACATAATGCATTTATTCATTTAATCACATAAATACCAATTATGCCTTCCCGGCCCACTAATCAAGGCCCTTAAGCCTAATTAGTAATTTTGGGTCGTTACAAGTATTTGGTGGACTTTTTCATCTACGTTGAACTGGCACCGTTCTACCTCCACCCAAACTCGTATCGGCTCATGGCGGGGTTAAAGTGTAACACCCTACTAATCCAGGACCGTTATACCATGTGTTAAAAATAGTGCTTAGCTTGCTAAGCGAGTCATTTGGACTTAAAAGTGTAATTAAGATTAATGAAAATTTAGGTATAAAAAGTTTTTGTCAATAAGTTGAACATTTCATGAAAAATGGTTGAATAATTACAAGGGATCCCAAAAGTTTCTAAATAAAATACAAGTTTATCAAAATTATAGACTTAGCCGACCTAAGTGGAAAATTTCAACTAATGACCTCTGCTCCTCAAAATATCTTGACCGTGGCGACCGAGCAGGTTTCGTATGTACACGTGATCCCTTTCCAGCACCATGTAGCACCCGTGAGCCAAAGCTCTGGAAGAAAACCCAAACAAATCAAACAGATATCCAGATAAACATTAACATGTATTGCATACTTTATAACCGTACTGGTTCACATGCATGTAATGCCGATAACAACCTTCTGACTGAGCGATCACGATCACAATCAATCAGCACAAACAATTATAATAGCATAGGTTCATACAAAGCAGAAATTTAACTTTAAGTAGATTCATGACACGGTCATCCTCGTGCCCTATAATTGGGGCACGTACCCTACACTCGGCGCAAGTGTCGGTTTTCTTACCTCAAGTCCTGAGCGATAAGGTAAAGCAACTGCAAGCACGAACCTTTCCTCCTGAGCCTTGTCGTACCCCCTAGTCACAACATAACAAGGAATACCTATCAAGAACCGAACCAATAAAGGCTTCCGTACCAAATCCTATCCTTCGGGACCTTGAATTCTTAGTAGAACCATTCTTTAACTCTCAAGTTTGGGTTCCCGCAACCCAAAACACAACTTCTCACTTTTCCCCTATTTGAGCTGCGGCGCACCCCTAAAAGGGTCGCGGAGCTCCCCTAGGCAAAGAGTCCCACCCCAAAATCCTGCACATGCACCGCAGCGCTAAGTTGGTTAAAGGCACCTCTTGGCTCACTGAGTTCACGTGGGCTGTGGTGCCTCAAGAAATGCGCCGCGGTGCCGTCACGGTGTGACCCCGCGAACCAAAAATTCCTGCGACTTTTAGAAATTGCAACTCATCCCAAACACAACCAAACTCTATTTCAATCCAATTCCAACCACCGTAACAACTTCAGCAACACAAACACACATAACACACCCATCAAAAGCTACTATCACACACTTAAATCCCAAAGTCCAAGAATTCACCAAGAACACAAAAGGAAAACTTAAAGTCTAAAAAATTCATAGAGAAAGGCTTACCCCTACTATAAACTAGATTCCCAGCAGAATTCCCACACCTAGTAGCTCCTAATCCCTCAACAACAAGCTCTAAATTCCACCAAACATTGCTTCCAAGTTTGAAATTATTCAAAGGCTTCAAAACTCCATTTTCTTATAACAATGTATAGTGAGAGGGAGAGAAAACATGAGAGTGATGATACCTCAGATTGACTAAGTCTTGAATTAGGCCCCTGGGAAATGACTATAATACCCCTGCCTACTAAGCCTCTCTCCAAAGCCCCCAAGGGCATATTAGTCATTTGACACGATTCCCCATCAAACCTCAAAACTTCACTTGAAATCCCAATTAAATCCACTAAACCTCCAAATATAAGTATCCCCCCCCCCCCCGGTTATAACTAACACTCCAATAATTCCCGGTAATTCATCAAATTACCAAAATACCCTTAGGCTCACCCCGAGATGGGTATTAATCATTGTTGTGACATTTTGTGCCAAACTGCTCACCAGGATCACCTCATGCCCAATATCTCATATATATCCATATAATAATCTAGTCCCACTCAAAGAGCATATATAATTACAGATATACCCTCAGTGGGTCAAAATTATGAAAATGCCCTTTTTAACAGAAACAGGCCCACAGGCATATTTAATACACTTAAACATGCAAAAGAATTCATCTCATAATATAACTCATATAGATCACATATATAATCACAATTAAATCATATTAACACAAAAAAAATCCAATTATGCGCAGGCACACTAATCAAGGGACTAAGCCTTATTAGCAAAATCGGGATGTAACATGAAGTATTTATTTTTGAAGCACGAGTAGGAGGTCCCCACCCCTGCCGATATTATGTATTTCTTCTGCCTCAAGGACAATCCAGAGTCAAAGGGCCGAGGAGATGGTTTCTACTATCTCACTAGATTCCCCAACACAACCTCCATCATCGACCTCCCCAGCCACCCGAGTGACTTTAAGGACATATTTTTTATGTCCAACAGGTTCAAGAATTGTGAGTATAGATACTTCAACCGTCCTCATAAGTTTTCCACCCTGTGAATTCTTTTTCTGAATCCTTTATTTTTGCTAAGTTAATCATTTATTTTGTCTGAGTTATTGTCTCATGCAGGTATTTATAAGAGAACAGAGCGATATGCGACCTTGGGAGGTCAATACGAAACCTTGGCCAACTGCATTTTCCAAGAGAAGGATTGCAGGGCGATTGTAAATGATGCCATGATGGTGAAATGTGGCTTGATCAAGGAAGGTCAAACCTTGAGAATGAGATCTCGAGCTCTAGTTGTTGAGGAGATCGAGGAAGAAGAACAAGAGGCCTACTGAGAGGGCCCTGAGAATTGAGGAAAGGGAAGGGCGAGCAAAATCAAGGGAAATAGTCGACACCTCTTGCCAAGGAAATAATGGTAAGGACATAAACTGAGCTGCTGCTGAAGTTATTTTGGCTCGGCATGACCTGAGGCGGGTCGTGAGTCACCATCGTGAAAACCCATACCTAGATTTCACGCTTCAATAGTGCATGGATCACCTAGTAGTCTGTCACGACCTGTCTCTCCTTAAATACACTATAATAGTAGAGAACACCTTTAGGTTCAAGTCAACCATTTTTAACTAGTACATGACCAACCTTCTGACCTAGGAGTCCATTCGCCAGGGTAATCATGCCTTTGGTGTTTCCCAGCCCAAGCATGAACCTAGCCTGGTTGAGGTGCCCGATCCTATTGAGCCTCGAGAGATAATCTTTCTAGATTCACCCCCTCCTCCAATTGTTTGTGAATTAGACGTTGAGTCCAGCCCAGATCAGAATCTAGAGCTAGTCAAAGTCGTCTCCCCCTCTAACTTAGAGGATAGGGTTTTCTCCTTATTGCTTTGTATTATCTTGACCCATTCCTTGGATCTAACTCTTTTTTTTTTCTCTTTCTCTTGCAAACAAAAACATGGACCTAAAGAGCGGCTTCAAGCCTGCTAGGGCCGGAGATGGGCCTATCGTAAAAAGGTAGAGAACATTAAAGAAAACCACTTCCAGAGTTGGAACTGCCACTGGATCCCTCACAAAAGTTAAAATTTGCAGCTCCATCCAGAAGGAGCAGCAACAAAAGTAGACGCAAGCTTGGTTTACAACAATTACCATTCATGAAGACCCTCGACCTCTTCCTCGTGAACCTGCTTCAATTTCTCAAGTTATACAAGGCGAGGCCCCAATTGTGCAACTTCTAGTTATGCCGCTCGAGGTCGGAAGGATCACGGAGGCACTTTGTGGGTCCCTCCATGAGATGGAAAATCACTTGGTAGAACCATGCCAATCAGGTGAACATCAAGAACTTGAGGGCCATAGAGGAGCATTCCCATGAGAATGTTCTGTAGTTAGCCTTAGGAATAACTCTGACTGTAAGCTATCCTTTATACATGCACCCTTTTTTTTGTTTCGTACCTTTTTGCGAATGATTCCTACTTTTTTTTTGTTGTAGTCTTGTTTAGCCCAAATTTGTGTCATCGCCCAGATTCAAGCTCAAAGGGACGAGGCTAGGGCCACTCTGGAGGCATCCCAGGACAACGAGCGAATCACCAAGGGACAAGTCATCGAGGTGAACTAGCGTGGAGACCAGTTGCAGGTCGAGATCGATGATCTCAACAAGACATTTGAGGAACTCGACGTGCTTAGAAATAGGTTTTCTGAGGTCGAGGAGTGAGCCAAACAGGATGCTGAGAAGGCCAAGTGGGATGCTAAGAAGGCCAAGCAGGAGGTTGCTGAGGCAATGGTCTCTCTGGACGAAATTCTTTATCGTTGCTAGGCATACAACCAAGAAGGTGACTTCTCATTCTTGGAGGCGACTCTTTGGGGGTGATACCTCACCAAGTTCCAAGAGGCCTCTGAGACAACCTCCGAGACCGTAGGGGCTTTTGGGGTTACTGAAGAGGGTGATGAAAAGGTGACGCACATGGGCAAGTTTCTGGAGCTCAATGATCTCTAGGGCATCCTCTTCTTTTTTAATTTTTATGTTTCATTCTGGGTTCTTTGAACGCCTTGTAATTAAGCTTTCAAAATCTGAGACAATCGCCTTCACTTAGTTTGAGCTTCTTTTTCCTCGAGTTATTGACATACTTGTGTTAGTACATGTTTATTAATTTCTTATCTAGTTTTTTTGTTCCCCTTTATCTATTATTTAGCCATGTTTATGAACTTTAAAAAATCCTTTACATGTGCATAGTCATAGGGGTTAAATTTAGATTGAGATAAATTCCTGATGGCTCGACCAGTTAATTATAGTCGATGACATGGTTATATCCAGGAGTTCGTTCAGCTAATAATGTTACACCTATTAAGAATCAGGCCTCAGATCTCGTCATATCCAAGATTACCTAGTTGAAATCTAGGTTTCATTTTACTTTGAATTTTCTTAACTTAGTTCGTAATAAGAATTTCTTCGAAAACATGAGCTTTAAAATATACATAGAGTAATCAATTTTCTGAATTCTACGTTGCGCAAATTTTTTATCTAAATTTTTGAAATATTTCAAAGATTGTTTGAGGGTTTATATGCCCCCCAAGCTATCAGGATTTATGAATAATCTAGATCACTTTTACAAAATGAGCTCATGAAAAATTTCAAGAATAAGACAAAATATTCTGATCTTGGTTGAAAGTTTTTCTGCCTATGCGACATCACTAAGGCCTCGACTGCGAGCATTGCCTCACTTCTAAAAGTTAAAGATAAGGGAATGTGTCCAATGGAGGTGCGATGTGAGGTTCGATAGGCCCTGAGTACTTGCGAGACTTGCTCGGGCCATATTCGTTTAGCTTCTTCTAGTCGCTTTTTTAAGCTCCCCTTTAGGTTTTTGTTTACTACCTCAACCTGTCCTTAGCTTCAAGGTATGCCAGTGAAGACAAACTCTTGTTTATACCATACTTCTCGCAAAAATTGGTGAAAAGGTCACTATCGAATTGAGTTCCATTGTTGGACACGATCTTTTTTGGGATTCCGAAATGACATATTATGTTATTCATGACAAAATCTAAGACTCTCTTCGAGGTTATAGTTGCTAGGGGCTCAGGCTCAACCCACTTAGAAAAGTAATCGATGGCAACAACCGCATAGTAAACTCCTCCCTTTCCAGTGGGCAATGAGTCGCACTATGGGTGCTGCTTGAGCAATAGTTGCAAAACACTAGCACTTATCGCACTTTAGGACATACGAGGCTGAATCCATCTTGGGTGTAGGCCAGAAGTAGCCTTGCCTTAATACCTTCAGAGCCAAGTTTTGCCCCCCCAGCATGGTCTCCACAAAACCCTATGTGTATTTCTTGAATGATGGTTTATGCTTCCTCGGGCAGAACATATCACAGGAGGGGCAATGAATGACATAACTAGTAGAGAATTCCTTCGACCATAACATACAATGTGACCTGATACAATAATCCTCTTGCATTATTTCAATCTTTTGGTAGTTTACCGGTCGTAAGGTACTTGTCAATAGGAGACATCCAGGTCAGTTCTGTGCAAATTACTCTGACTTCCACTGACTCTTTCTTAATACTTGGCTGTTCTATGAATTCTAAAGATACCACATTTAATGCGTCCGCTTCCTTTGTGGTGGTTAGTCGAGAAAGAGCGTCAGCATTAGCGTTCTGTTTGTGGGGAACCTGCTCGATGGAATCGAAGTCCAATTCAGACAGTTAATCTTTAACCTTAGCTAGAAAAGCTGCCATTTTAATTGCTCCCCTAATACTTGATTAACCACGAGCTGAGAATCGCTAAAGCATTTAATTGCTCTCACTTTCAAATCCTTTGCTATTCCAACAGCAGTAAATAATGCCTCGTTCTTCGATTCATTATTGGAGGCATCGAACCAAATCTAAGAGTTGTATGGAAACGATGTCCTTCGGGTGAAATTAAAATTATCCTAACTCCAGACCCATTCTCGTTTCAAGATCCATCAACACAGAGTTTCGACAACTCTTGTACAGGTTTTCTTATTGGTTCATCTTGGAACCAAGTACATTCAGCAACGAAGTCAACGACCACTTGGCCTTTGATTGCTGTTCGTGGCTTGTATAATATCTTGAACTGACTGAGTTCGATGGACCATTTCAACAGACGTCCTAATGTTTCATGCTTTTGCAAGACCTGGAATAAAGGTTGATCGGTTAAGACATGGATTGTGTGGGATTAGAAATATGAATTGGGCTTTCTCGAACCCGGGATCAAACAAAAGGCGAGCTTTTTTATCAGAGGGTATTTGGATTAAGCTCCAAGAAGTCTCCTACTCACGTAATATACCGATTTATACGCTCAATTTTCTTCCCAAACTAATAAGGCACTGACTGCATTCTCTGTTACCTGTAGGTGTAAGAATAAACATTCCTCAGCAACCTATTTTTATAGTATAGGGGGCTCCGCCAAGTGGGTCTTTAGGCGCTGAAATGCTTGCTCATATTCTTCGATCCACTTGAACCATTTATTTCTCCTAAGAAAATTGTAGAAGCGGAGACACTTGTCCATGGATTTTGAAACGAAGTTGTTTAGGACTGCGACCTTTCCAGTTAGACTCTATACTTCTTTTTGCAACCTAGGCGAAGGCATTTCCACCAGCAGCCTGATCTTCTCTGGGTTTGCCTCGATCCCCCTTGCATTGACTATGAAGCCTAAAAGCTTCGCAGATGGGACCCCGAAGGTGCATTTCTGGGGGTTCAGCTTCATGTCGTATTTTCTCAGTACGCCAAAACATTCGTCCAGATCAGAAACATGGTTGTTTGCAGCCTATGAATTTACGAGCATATCATCAACATACACCTCAATGTTTTTCCTGATCTGGTTAACGAATGTCTTATTGACTAGACTTTGGTAAGTTGCACCAACATTCTTCAGCTCGAATGGCATGACTTTGTAACAATATACATTATGCTTGGTCATGAATATGGTGTACTATTGGTCCGCAAGGTTCATCGTGATATGGTTATATCCAGAATACGTGTCCATGAAAGACATGAGCTCGTGACCAGTCGTTGCGTTTACTAGTTGATCAATTCTAGATAGTGGGTAACAATCCTTAGGACAGACTTTATTAAGGTCAGAGAAATTGATGCAGATTCTCCACTTTTCATTAGGCTTTGGACCAAAATGGGCTAGGCTATGCAGGTTGGATATTTAGCCTCCCTAATGAACCCGCACTTTAATAAGCAAGCTACCTCTTCCTCGAGAGCTTCTCCTCGCTCTTTTCCTAACAACCTTCATTTTGGCGCCTTCACAGGTACATTTTTGTCTAGGTTTAATGTGTGCATCATAAGGCTCAGATTGATTCCTACCATGTCCTCATGTGACCAGGCAAAGATGTTACTTTCTTTCAGCTCTGAGATTTTTCCCAACCTTTACCACTTTCGAAGGTACTTCTTGGTTGAGGATGTTTTCCTCTAGCTCCTCTAAAGCCTAGAACTCGGATCTGTCTCCACCTAATCTCAGATCAATTTCTTCAGGTTAGGTGACCACATTTCTGACTTCTTGAGGTTCCTTTTTCTCCTCGATTATTACCATGTCTTGCTGCTCGGGTTGTGATTTTCCCTTCTTGGCAATGCTGTAGCATTCCCCAGTAGCAAGTTGTTCTCCCCTCATAGTGCATATCTTTGAGGATGATGGAAATTTCATGGCCAGATGGCGAACTAAAGTTACGGCTTCAAACGCCATCAGCGCATGTCTCCTCAAAATTGCGTTGTAGGCGGTCGGGCAGTCGATTTCTACAAATTCGAGCATTTTAGCAACAACTCGTGCATCATTCCCTTACATTACCACAAGCACAATCGTACCTATGGCTACCATTCCTTCTCCCAAAAATCCATAGAAGGTCATTCTGGTCGCCTTAAAATCAACTACAGATAAGCCCATCTTTTCAAGGGTGGACCTGAATAGCACGTTGATAGAGCTCCCATTGTTAATCAGTATCATTCGTACTCTTTGATTGGCGAGCTGGATGATTATCATCAGCGGGTAAGTATTCGGGAATTGGACGTGGCTAGTGTCCTTTTTTGTAAAAATGATTAGTTATTTCTCCAACCACTATTGTTTTGATAACCTCTTTTTTGATACAAATTGGGTCCCATTGTGTGTCTTCAGCTCCTGGATATACCTTTATCTGGGATCCGTTGCTCATTCCTGCTAAATGGGGCCCTCCAACAATAGTGGTTATTTCTCCCCTTCGACAGGATGAGGGATGATCTGATTTCCTTGATCTGGTTGAGGACTGGCCTGGCTTGCCTGAGCTGGCTGAGGGTTCTTCCCTGCTGGTTTGCTAGAAGCTACCCTGTTTTGAGCATATTGTGCTAACGGTCCAACTCGGATGGAAGTTTCGATGTCATCTTTCAATTCACGCTAATTATCAGTGTTGTGTCCAATGTCATTATAATACCGACATAATTTAGCTAGGTCTCTCTTTGCCCTTTGATGCTTCATGGGCTTGGGCTTCTTCCATGGAAGGTGAGTAGAGTTAGCTAAATAAATAAACTCTCGCATATTTGTTAAATCAGTATAGGCGGTGTAGAAGGAGGTATATTTATCCCCATGCTTATTTTTCTTTGACCAGTTTTTGTCTCCCTCACCATTCCCTTTCCGTTTATTGCCCCCCGATTGGTTATTCTGGGTAGGTGGCTGAGCCATAGCTGTAGCATTCGTTACCACTCCAGCGGGCTGAACGGGGGCCTGGCTGGTTCCTGCGATAGCATACTCTGCCTCTTCTAAATTTATCCATTCTTGAGCTCGAGCCGATAATTCATCTACACTATTCACTCCTTTTCTCTGTACTTCCTTCAACAAATCTCCTCCTACGGTAATTCTTGTCCTCATGTCCATGAGCTTAGAGCTATCATCAGCGTATCGAGCTTGGGCTACTGCACTCGTGAATCGGTTGAGATATGCCTTCAGGGATTCACTGAGTTGCAGCTTGAAATTAGCCAATGAATCGGCCTCTACTCGGGTCTCTTTTGCAGCTAGAAACTGTCTCTTGAACTCGAAAGAAAGTTTTTTTTTTTCAGGAGGTGATTGAATGTTTTTTATATTTATTGAACCTCAGTTTGGTCAGTCCGGTCAACGTTGCCGGGAAAAGAATACACCTTAGGTCGACGTTTACATTGTGGGCCATCATCAGCGTGCTGAAGGTCCCTAGTTGATTAGAAAGATCAGTGGTTCCATTATACATGGGTATGGTTGGCATCCTAAAGCCAACAGGATATCGAGTTACAACAATATAGGGAGCAAAAGGCTTGAGCTCCTCATCAGAATCACAGTCATCAATGTTTTCCCCAGACAAGAGTCTTTTCATCTACTTCTTCAATAAGGCTAGCTACTGGAGGGTTGGATCCTTGGTCTCTAGGTCATTTGGGAGCTTGTTACCAGCTCCCACCCTATTGTACATGTTAGGCGGATTATTATCCCTCAAACCTTGAGCTCGGTTAGGCGGGACATTCCCTTTGTCACGTACAATAGATGCAACTCCCCGAGCCTGAGTATAATTCAAATCATCATGGCGAGCCGGATGTCATCTTCATGTGTTTAATATGATCACACATGTTAGATAACTAGTTGGAACGAAGACTTTGTATGGAGCTTAACTGATTCTTTAGGTCGTTCTCATGCCTACCTCCGCACTCACTCTCTATCCAATAGCACCCATTTGCAAAGCATACAGCTTGCAGCTGGGATTGAGGATCTGGATTATTGGTGTGAGACCGCAGGATATAAGCATCTTTTGAAGGGGGGGGATTTCTCCTAGTATCCCCTCGGACTGAAGCGTTCCTCTGTGGGAGAGGTGGCGTAGGATGTCGATTCGTGATGGAGGATACCTTATTTGTGAAGCTATCCTTGTTCCATCAAGATGCACTACATTAGCTCGCCTTAGGTCTACTCTAATTTACTGGGTTGGAGGCAGTGTGGACTCATTTCTCCGTGCTGGAGCTGCTGGCCAAGGCACGGGTGGATTTGCTGGAACATCTCTTCTCCTTTTGTTGGCTTTAGCTCATCCCATCTGGCTAGGCTAATTCCTGGGAGTGTGAGTTCAATTATTACTCCTATAAGGATTGGTAGGTTGAGTATTTCATGGAATCCATTTAGAAGGTATGGAACTCGGGGTCCCAGTTCGAACAGAACGACTGATGTTAGGTCGATTATTCCTGTGTGAGCTATGGGACCCACTTTGACGCCTTATTATGTTAGCATCGGTTTTAGGGGGTAATCGAGCCAAAATCTCCTCAATTTTCCTATTGGCTTTGGAAAGGTGGTTCCTTAGCTAGGCATTTTCGATCTCAATGTTTTTTAGGTACCCAGGATCGGGATTCGGTGGGCGTGAGGCCGAACTCCTAGCAACCTCCTGGTCCATATGTTGTTATCTAGGGCAACGTTGTGTGGATGTACCTTCTCTGATGGGTATGGCTGTAATGGTGACCCTCCTAAGCATCAGGTTGCTCCGTTTCGTTGTCGCGCATAGAATGGGTGGCCACCATAATGATTATTGGATTGAAATCTGTGTGAGAATTGAAGCCTAATCTTCTCTCAATGAAAGCACCAATCTGTTGACGCAGTTTTTTGGCAGCAGGGGATTTAGAAATCTGACAATAGAGAGATTAGGCTTTTTAATAAACTAAATAAAAAGAAATGACAGAAAGAATACAAAATGATCATACTATTTTACGTGGTTCAGTGGTTAAAATCTACCTAGTCCACGAGTTACTCTTATTGATCTGTTTAGGGCTCTTGATGAGATTGTTTATGACTATTTCAGTAGAGTTTTTGCATACAGAAAGTCACTCCCTTTTTCTATCCATTCCCATTGTATTCATAAGAGATTCTTATCGACAGTTTTCGGTAATCGTGCATTAATATGGTAACTTACAAATTTTGGTAACTTCTCATTTACATAAATACAAGATTGCCTATTAAATTTATATCTGTTATATCGGGTAATAAATGCATAATAAAATCATATCCTTCATGAGGCATAAGGTGAATCTCCGAGTCTTTTGGGATCCTTAATTGTGCATCATGGTTGGGCTTTTGCGAGCTGAGCACATTCCTCGAGCTAGGTACTGTAGGACTAATCCAAACTAACACGAGTCATGTTTAGAGTTTCATGAAGGCGATCCGGGCGATGTGTACCTCGAACTAAGTTGTTGGCGTAAGTGTGGATCTAGAGACTCTATGGTTTTCGTATGCTGTCAAGTAAGATCAATATGCTCACTCTAGAGTTAACAAGATACTCTATATGTACGTTTTCTTCGTACGCTTATCTGCCAGCTGTACCTTGTGTTGAGTAATTCAACCCGTGATTTTGGGGTACAACAGGCCATATTTCGACAAGTTGATTAAAATAAAGCAAATCAATTCTAAATACACATTGAATTCATAATGAGGAGAAGTACTACTGCATATCACATTTAATTTTTGATTAATTTGAATTATTAGTAAGTAACGCTTCACTTGAGTCCATGATGTTATTGTATAAGTCTTATTTATCTAGAAAATGAATTGATTGCGTGTATTTTAAATTTCTTTGAAACAAACTCATACCTACTATTAAGCGCAACCAAAGATGATGTTACATCATCACATGGTTGATGGCTGCACCTCTATGACCCAGGCAGGGCTACATGCAAGGTCTTTCAACATAATGTAAATTATCACAATACTAGCCTACTTCACAAACTTTAAATTTACTATACACTTGCCATCACTTCTGTAGCGTCCCAAATTTGCTAATAAGGCTTAGGGCCTTGATTAGCGTGCCTGGAGAGAAATAAGTGATTTACTATGTTGATATGTGAATTTAATGAGTATGTGATTTGAAATGCATGTTTCGCTGAATTGAATATGCATGTGGGCCCAGTTTGGTTATTAGGGGCATGTTTGTAATTTTAGCCTGTTGAGGGCATAAATGCAATATTTGTGATAATTGTGATTGACACCATGTGTGAGTGGTGATATATTTGAGATGCATGATCCGAGACAGTCCTAGGGAGCAGGTTTGTAACGCCCTACTTCCTTAGAGTCGTTACAAAGTGAGTTTAACACGTGCATTTAACTCGCTAATCGAGGTTTTAAGGTAAACGTGTAATTAAATCATAATCAGAGACATAAACTTTGAAAATAATTCCATTTACTGAAAATCATAAAATGTTTAACATTTGGGATTCCAAAATACTGTTTATAAATATTTACAACTCATAATATACTTATAGTTGACTAGACGACAAAATAGGGTTCTTTATAAACAATTCCCAAAAACACCCCTAGTCGTGGCAGCCAGGTAGACCAGACATGTACGCGCCTCACGCTCTCCATACTCATGGTCAGTTGACTTTTGTAACGTCCTACGTTTTTGGGTACCTTTAAACGACTCGGGTCGGGATTTTTCCCCCGGGTTAAGAATATTATTTTAAATAATATTATATTTTGTTTGTAAGTATTCCATGAGTTATTGCTAGCCAAAATATGAATTTTGTGATTTTAAAAGTCAAGATAAGACTTTCGGTCCTGGACCGACGCAAAAACCCTGATCGGGTAAAACTCTCGGAAAATAAAATGAAAAATCATAGCAATTATATTTTGGGCATAAAATACATTCATAAAAGTTAAAGTTTGGTCAAAAATAATAAACCTAAAAGAAAATGGAAATTTTAAGGCATTTTGTGGTAAATGCCTAATTTTGTCGAAATGGGGAATTTTATTCCATGAATGGACCTTAGGTTAAATTTTATTATGTGATTAATTAAATTTAAATGTGAGAGACATTAAATTTAATTAATTAATGTTAAGTTTGGTGATTAAAACTTAATAAGAGTGAAAATGGTGTCAAAAGCCAATTTGGACTTTTCTTCTTATGAAACCTTTATTAACCTTTATAAAAAAAATAAAAAAATAAAAAAATTAATGATCACATATATGGCAAAGGGTGGCCGGCCATGTGCTATTTTAGAGTGGTGTGAACCCAATTTTATAAAGTTTAACTCCCATTTAATTAAGAAGTCAAGTGGGCAAGTGGGTAGAAAAGCACTTAAGTGTTTTGTGATATTTTGAAGAGTTGTGTGAGCCATTCTAACCCCCAAATCCGACCACTCTCCCTCTCTCATTCACTCATCTGATTTTTGAAGACCTCTCAAAGTGTTCTCTCCATTTTTCAACCCCAAGAACACCAAGTAAACTTTGAGGCTAAGTCTTGGTCTAGGAAGGGTTTTCCCTAAGGTAAAGTGTCATTAATCTAGACTTTTGTCAAGTTTTAATCATAGAGTTTCAAATAGCTAATTACCTATGTTGTTGGGGGAAGTTGGTTAGGGTTTTTGAAAGGTTTTGGAGGAGCCAAAGCTAATAGGAAGGTCAAAACCTTAAGCAAGAACACCAAAGAGGTAAAAAGTTTACTTTTGATGATTTTGTTGTAGGGTTTTTAGTTTTAAGCATTATTTTGTATATTTAATGCTTAAAGTTTCTTGTTGGTGATGTAATAAGGTTATGGTAGTTGTTTAATAATTTTCATGATGCATGTGTATTGCTTTTTGAAAATGGGAACCAAAACCCCCAAGGGTTTTGTAGGATACCCTAAAACAAAACATGTTTTGAGCTGTGACTTCCAAGGGGTCAAGCAGCCACTGTATATTGGTTTTGTAAAATTAAATTGTACTGTGATGTTGTTGAGATTGAGTATATAAAATTGAGCTTTTGAAACACTAAAAAATGTTTAGAAATGAGTAAGTTATGCTATTTCAAAGTTTAGGTAAAAAACTGTTTTTTCGTATTCTTATTTTCTGTAACGCCCTACTTCCTTAGAGCCGTTACTAAGTGAGTTTTCAGACAAAACAGTGTGCAATGAACTCGCTAACCGAGGTTTTGAAACAAAAGTGTGACTAATTAAAAGTTAGGGCTGTAATCTTTGAAAATGCGACGTTTCATTAAAAAGCTTCTAGTATTAAACACTTGGGATCCCAAAATAAGGTTTGAAAACTATTTACATATTGAAATAAGTTTACAGTTGATTAATCATAAAAATCATAGATTATTACAGCCATTTTCGAATAAACCCCCAACCAAAGCAGTCGGGCAGGCCAAACATGTACGCGTCGCTTCACGCTCTCCGTACTCATGGTTGGTTGACTCAGCCTTTGCCCTTACCTGCAACACGAAGCACCCGTGAGCCGAAGCCCAGCAAGAAAACTCAAGCATTTCATAACATATGCAAAATATACAGTTAATCATATCAGATAATCCACAGATAAACAAGTCAACCATTAGACTAAGCAAACACGGCCCTGCCGCCCCAGAACCCTTACCGCAGCCTGGGGTCTCGGTCCTCACCGCAAGGATCTCACACATATCCTCTGGGTCCCGGGCCCTGCCCTGACCATAAGCATCCCATGTGCTTAGTGTTACTTCCGGCTCCGCTGCCGTACCCGGCCTACGCCGCACTCGGCCCTTGCCGTTCATTTCATTATAATCATATATAACATAAATCAAGCAACATTCAAACAAATGCCAATTTATTTAAATCTGCACCCTAACATGTAATGCAATATAGGGCCATGCCCGGCAATCATCTCATCATGCAACATGCAATATAGGGCCATGCCCAGCAATCACACTATGGGCCCATGCCCTATCCTACGGGTGTTATAGTTTTCTTACCTGTATTCCGAGCCTCCTGATGCACTAAAGCCGCGAGCACGGTCCTCTAGCACGAGCCTCACCAACAACCTAGTCACAACACACAAGAAACATCCCTTAATACTAATCAATCCAAAACCACTTCTCGGGACCAATCCCGCACTCTCGAGACCTCTAAAACCTTAAAACAACACCCCGGAGACATCCCCCGAAACCCCGGAGCAAAGGCCTAAAATTGCCAAAAATGTCAACCTGAAATTGGCCTTGTGCCGCGGCACAACTTTCTTGTGCCGTGGCACCCATCAGTCAGGGCCTCCCTCGCCGCGGCACGAAAAACCTGTGCCGCGGCACGCCTTCGCAGACCCAGAATTCTGGGTTTTCTCTTGCGTTTTCTCCGAGCTAAAACCTTCCCAAATCATACCAAACCAATACCCAAACCCCAAAATCAATTTCAAACATCAAATAGACCATCTAACAACCCATAAACATCATCAAAGACATCCAAACACACAATCAAATCCCCAAAATCCACATCCTTGATTTCAATTTCAGAAAAATAAAAACTCAAAGTTCAAACTTAAACAATGCTCAAATTTCTAAACCCATAACATAATCAAGCCTTAAATGTGTACAAAATTCCTTACCTCATATGGAGAATCCATCCCTAAGCTTCCTTCATCTCCTAGGTCTCCAATTCAGCTCCTCCACTCATCTTCTTCTTCTTCATGCCCTAGCTTTTCCCTCTCTTTTCTCTTCTCTTCAAACTCTATCAAGACCAAAATGACTAAGCCCCAAACCGTGTACCCCATATAACCCAGCTGCCATTTATCTAATTCCCAACCAAATGACCATTTTTCCCCTCCTTGCCTAACCTTTCCTACCTAAACCTCAAGGGCACTTAAGTCATTTCATTTCTATTTCATATCTACCATTTTCTATCTAGAACTTGTTACTCTCAGCAGTAACTAATGGTTACCCAGGTTACTCAATCACCAATAACCATACCCGCTAAATCTCAATCTTAACCATAAAATTCCCAAAGTACCCCTAGGCTCCTCCCGAGCCGGGTATAGAAATCCCGTTGTAACTCTTAAGTTAATTTGCTCTCTAGGACCGTCTCGGCACGTGCATCACAACAATAAGACCACACTCGCGTGGTACAAATCACGGATTACAATTATCACATATATGCCCTCAGCGGGCTAAAATTACCAATTTACCCCTATCATGCAAACGGGGTCCACATGCATAATTATTTCACCTAACATGCATACTAACCACGTAGTCATGCATCTCAATGTTCAATTAGTTATATAACATGCTTTAAATCATAACCATGCATTAAACTCATAAAATCACACATAAATTCCATTATGCCCTCCAGGCACACTAATCAAGGCCCTTAAGCCTTATTAGCGATTTTGGGTCGTTACATTTTCGGAACCAACTTTTGACAGCCACAGTATAGGGCAAGGGCAAGGCAGAGCAGTGAGCGCTGGAGTCTTCCTTGCAAATGTACATGTGGACCGACCTTTTGGGAAGTCGTTTTAATTTTGGAAATGTTGTGTAATTTTCCTAAACTAGGCTCACTCTACTTTTTATAAAATATGTTTGTAACTAAATGTTAAGTATGGCCATACGAATTTTTAAAAAAGTTTTTTTTTCTATGGGTTTTTGAGACATTTTGTTAAATGAAAACATTTATATTTCCGCATTATTGAGTCTTGAAAATCCGGGTCGTTACAACTTTCTCCTTGCCCTTACCTGCACCACAGAGCACCCGTGAGCCAAAGCCCAGCAAGAAAACCCTCACAAGTAGACAACATATGCACATCAAACACTTAGCATATAAACAGGCCATCATTAAGCTAACACACATACGGCCAAGCCGTCCCAGGCGCTTTTCTAGGCCCTGGGTACGCGATCCACACCGTGAGGATATCCCAGGTATCCTTTAGGGTCTCGCCCAGGCAACTCGCACTCCACGTGCTCAACGCTGCTCCTGGCCCCTTGCCACACTCGGCCTTGCACTCCACGTGCCTAACGTCGTTCCCGGCCCCTTACCATTCCCGGCCCCTTGCCGTTCTCGGCCTTGCCGACCTCGGCCTACACCATTCCCGGCTCTTGCCGAACATTTACACATATGCAACCATAGCATAATAAAGCAAATGCAAAACTTGAACAAATTCAGTCAAAGGGCAATGCCCTACAACACATTCACATAGGGCTCAGCCCTGCACACAAGCTCTACAGGAACAGTGGTTTTCTTACCTGTAACCTGAGCTTCCCAAGCACCGCGATCACGAGAACAATCCTCTATCCCGAGCCTAGAAGAAAACCTAGTCACAATGCATGATAAAGGATTCCATTAATATTCGAGTAACAGTTTCCATATATAATTCTAACTTTCGAGACATCGAATTCCACCAAACACGGTGGTGGAGTCGATCCCGAGCACCCTAGGTTAGGTTCCCGCACTTAAAACCTCCATTCAGCCAAAATTTCCCTTTTGAGTCACGGCCCTAAGAGCTGGCGCCGCGGCCCGCCACCAAAACAGAGACTAAAACCTCTCTGACGCCCATTTGAGCCGCGGCCCTGCCCTATGGCACCGCGGTGCTCCCCAGAGGCAGAGCCTCCCTGGCTGATCAGCTTCGTAGGGCCGCAACACTCAAGAATAGAGTCGCGGCCCAACCCTTCGATCCCATAAAATAACACCATTTTCACCTCAAAAATCAGTCCAATTATCCTCAAAACCAAACCAACAATCCCAACTAATTATCACAATGGTTATACCATAGATTCAACAACAAAACCCAACAAAAAACTCAAGCCAAAACCTTATAAAAATCAAAGTTGAATCCTCATCCCTCCAACATGCAAATCTCTAATATTCAACCTTAAAACCAGCTGCAAATTAACACAGTTCCACATAGTAGAAGCTTACCTTGATGAGTTATATTTCTGTGTAGATTCTCTAAGTTCCAAGCTTTAATTCCTCAAGACCATCAGCCTAATTCCTTAGCTTTGGCTAGTTTTTCTCCACGATGTTCTAAGTCTCCAAGAGTGTAAGAAAACCAGTGAAGGGAGAGGAAGTGAGTCAGTTAGAATAAGTCTGGCGGTTTCCTATATGTTTGTTTTATTTAACTTAAGTCCATATGGTTACCTCAAGGCTCGGGGTACCAAAACGTCCCTGAGGAAAAATGGTAAATTTCCACAGTATTCATTCCTAGACATTCTAACCTCAAATATATCTCCAAATATTTATTTCTATAACCCAATAACCCCATAAGACATCTAGTACCCAAAATACCCCTCGACTCGCCCTGAGTCAGATTCTCAACCCCGTCGTGACTTTCCAGCTAACTGCTCCCCAGAACTATCTTGGATCGTACTACATAGATATATCACATACATATCATGTTTATTAAATTTATTCCCTCAACGGGCTAAAATCACAAACATACCCCTAATATCCAAACGGGGCCCACATGAATATTTAATTCAACTAAACATGCATCCTAACCACATATTCATTAAATTCACATATATTAATATAGTATAACAATTATTGCCCTCCAGACACACTAATCAAGGCCCCAAGCCTTATTGCAAATTTGGGTCGCTACAAGTTTAGTTAGAAAGTCAAAACAGGGTCAAATACCCTGCTCGGGAGGAGCTTAAGGGTATTTTTGGAATATTATAATGTGTTAGAGAATTACTGAGTAGCAGGTAGTAATTTAGTAATAAGTGGGATATGTTGGGATTAAACGAAGATTTATAGGACCACTCGGGGATTTAACGGGATTTGGTAAATGACTAAATTGCATTTGGGATTACTTAAGGGTTAAGGATAGGTTTAAGGGGCAACAGGGTAATTTGGCTTTAAGGATGGATAGACTTGGTTGAGGAGAAGTAATTCACATTCTCTTCACTTAGGCATATCTCTGTTTCTCTGTTGGAAGGCTAGAGAAAACCAGAAGCTAGGAGAAGGAAGCTGATTTTCTTTGGGAGCAAAGGAGGAATTCAAAGATGGGCTTTGGGGGCTAGAAGCTGAAACTTAGAGGATAAATTCAGGGATTTAATCAATCTCAAAGGTAAGCTTTTAAACTAGATGAACAAGTTGAAATTCTTCCAGTTTTAGACTTCTAGAACTTAAGCCTGATGGATGTAAGAATTAGTTTATGAGCTTGTTGGGATGTTTAGGCCATATGGATATGAATTCTTGACTTAATTCTGGTGTTGGCTAAAGTTTCCGGTGTGAGAAATGGGATTGAGCTCGGGGAAGAACTTGAAAGAAAAGCTCATTTTCTAGGTTTGTAGGTCGAGTTGGCCCTAGGAGGGGCATGCCACAGCCCGTGTGTGCGTGAGGCCTGGGGAGGCCTCTATTATTGAGGCGCGCTGCGGCGCTTGGCTAAGCATGCCGCGGCCCGTGTCTCCTTTCAGGGAGGCGTTTTGCATCTGTTTTGAGGCATGCCGCAGCCCTTAAGGGGTTGGGCCGCGACCTTAGTTCTAAAAGTAGGGTGTTTTAATGGTTTTTTGCTTGAGAATCTAATTGTTAAGGCTCGGGATGGATTTTATCACCCGGATTGGTAGAATCTAAGGTTCCGAGAACTAGAGTTGTTGCCCAAAGTTATTTAATGGATTAGAACTTGATGCATGGACGTTGTTGATGTGTTGTGACTAGGTTATCAGTGAGGCTCGGACTTAGGGACTGTGCTCGGGATATCGGTGCTTTGAAAGCTTGCGACACAGGTAAGAGAACTGTTTGTACCCGTAGAGCTATGTGGTGTGTTGTACTGTGTTTATTGTTTATGGTTTACTATGTCATATATGTGAATGTGACTGATCGGAAAGAGCTGGGAGTGGCAAGAGTCGGGAGTGGCAAGAGCCGGGAGTGTCAAGAGCCGAGAGCGACAGGAGCCGGGATCAGCAAGTGTCGGGAGCGGCAGAAGCCGGGAGAGGCAAGAGCTGGGAGAGGCAAGTGTCATGAGCGGCAAGGGGCCGAGAATGGTGTTTAGCACGTGGAGTGTGAGTTGTTAGGGCGAGACCCTCCTAGGATGCTGGAGTCATCCTCTTGGTGCAGACCGCAAACCTATGGCTTGGAAAAGCACTTGGGACGACATGGCCGCTATGTGTTTAACTTGTTGGATACTTTGTTGTATGTTGTTTTAATACTGAACTCCTGTGATATTGTACTGCTAAGATGTTGTGCTATTGTGCTTATGTGTTAATATGTTTCTATGATGCCATGTTTATGTACCTATGTGCTTCTATACTGCTATGATATGATGTTGTTGTGCTTTTGTGCCATTGCGTATTCTAATAACAGTTTATAGGTGGTTTATTGCCTTGAATTAAATTTTTATTTGTTGGGATAAATTATAGTATGTTGTGCTTTAGGGTTCTCTTGCTGGGCCTTGGCTCACGGGTGCTCTGTGGTGCAGGTAAGGGCAAGGAAAAGATCAATCAACCAGAGTTAGAGGGCATGGGGCGATGCGTACATGTTTGGCCTATCTGGCTGCCACGGCTGGGGTATTTCGAGGAGCTAGACATGAACATTGATTTTGTCGCTTAGTTTGACTGTAAAGTAACTTTTTGAGTTGTAAATATGTTTTTAAATGGTATTTTTGGGATCTCAATGTAACCCTTTTCATGAACTAAAAGAACGACCGACTTTTTACACCGAAATCTTATTTAAACAAGTTTACATTTTAAATTAACTACACATTTCAACCTAAAATCTCGATTAGCGAGTGATTGGCACGTTTCAAACTCACTTAGTAACGGCTCTAAGGAAGTAGGGAGTTACAGCTTAGTATCAAAGCGAGACAAGGTTTATAATTCCTGTAAAATTGATTGAACATGTACGCGCTCATTGCGAGAGACAAGCTTGACTTAGGGTCGGTTTGTATTGAATGAAATATTTTTCTAATTGCTCAATAGAATGACTTTATCTGCTTGTTAAAGTAGGGAGCATGGGAAATATATATATTTGTGCTTGTTATTCCTCTTGTTTGTCTGGCCTTGCTTGGGAGCGGTTCCGGAAGGGATGATCATATCTGATGGATTGAGTCATTGACTGTAGACAGATTTAGAAGTTATGCATCAGAGACAGTCAAAGGGTGCAGGCATTGTTAATGTTGGGATTGCAGATAATATTCGGGACCAGAATCCTCCATCTGTTCCCGGGGATTGGCAGTAGGTGTTCAATGATATGCAGGCTAGATTACAAAAGCAGGAGGAAGAGATTAGGTGGTTGAGACAGTGGGTTCTGAAAGGATAAACTCTGAATTCTCTAGTTGATAGTTAAGGTGACCTAATGGGAAGTGATGGGATTAGGCATGAATCAGCTAGGATTGTGACCACAAGACAATTGTTAATGGAACACTTTAGGGGATTAGGAATATTGTGGGACCGGTGAAGCACCACGACTTCTGTCTGAGACGTCCTTGGGGATGGTTATACCCTAGATAGAAGTAATATAGAAATATAAAATATTTTTGTGTGGATGGTGATGTGATGGACTTCCAGATATGGGAATAAGGGGATTGATTTGCACGTCATGGTATTAAGGTATGCATAGGATGGACGACTACAGCTGGACGGCACGGTGGGCACCATCCTTGCTTGGAACATGGGGTGTTAGTGTGGTGCGTCAAGCACTAGGGTGCGCCTGTATACACATTGAGGGAATGATCGTCTGTACCCTATAACAAATATAAGGATAAGGACTTAGATGTTCTACATGGGAAGCCAAGTTGACAAGTGGTGCTGGTTAGCCACAGTAAGGATGGAGAAATGATTGAGATTGGCCCGAAGCCTGAGATTGATGAGTAACAGGTACACCTCTAGGAATGAACAGTTGAACTCAGGAAGACGATTTTGTAAGAAATGGTTAAGAATTTCAACGCCTTAGCACATATGAGTTAGGATATGTGAATTGGGTGAGTGATTCGGTGGGTACTAGTATTGAAGATAAGACACGGGATGAGCTTTGAGTTACCTCTTTATAACTAGTGTATTCAGGAAGTTGAGTACTGGGAGGCCCACGACTTGATCTTTTGGTAAGTGGAAAGTGATAATTAGAAGCTAAAAGGGCTATTATGACTCTAGGATATCGTAAGGTTAGTATGAAGAAATATAGCTATGGACCGTAAAAGATGAATCACCTCAGTTTGTAGGTAAGGTGAGTAAATGCGAAAAGCTATGACCAGAACTATTGGATTGACACACTATGGTTGGTGTGACCAAGATGTCAAAGAGGGGGTGTGTGTGGAAGAAGACCATGCCTCCCCACTGGACACCAAAGTCGACAATGTTAGATTGAGACTCTTGGGCTCCCATGTTCGGGAAAGGGTCATAAAAGGTGATGAATATGTGGATGAAACTTAGAATTAACTATTACAGTTATACGTCGCTCACTTGGAAGAATAGCTCAGGGTTTGAGTGTTTACCTTTTTGAAGGGTGTGAATTTTGCAAATTTGAGTACGGAAACGTGGGATTCCAAGATTAAGAACTACGTACGTCATCAAATATTGTGGGTTAAGTAGGGTAAAATAGTTTGGGGAAAGGAGGAAGACATTTAATCCTAGGTTGGGATAGATCTACAAGATCCTAATAAGGATTGGGCTAGGAGCCTACAACTGGCCTTACTCCATGTTGACGGTGAGAACTCGTCAACTAAGTTAAGTCGGAAAAATCACAGAGCTAAGATTATGCAAAGAAAAACTCTCAGAATCTAAGTATCAACTCTAAGAACAATTGTAACAGAACAATGGAAAAATCAATTTTCATTCACTAAGATGCACTTGCTACAGTAAATTTTCCAACCCCCCACAGGTGGAGTTAGAGTACATTTTATAGTAGGCTCTAATGGCCCTGGGTACATGGTGGTCCAGGGGACCAGATGGTACACGAGTACACTAAGAGGAGAGTGGTTCCAGGGGTAGTGGTGTCGGCTCTGGTACATGGTCAGAGTCCATGGGAGCACCTCACTTTTTGTACCCGGTCATGACTCCACCACTCGCTTTGTACGGGTGTCAGGGATGTGGTGGTGGTGTAGCCACTCTTCGTACTATTCCCAACCGCCACTACTTGTCGGGCACAGGTGTCAGGCCCGTCCCCTGATCCTAGCAGGCATGTAAGTACCCCTTTCGAGGTACCTTGTTCGTACTCTTTTTGTCTCTTGTTGGCCACCTCGACCACTGTCATCATGCACACAGGGCCTTGGGACGAGATCCATTGGGGAGAGGTTGTCTCACACGCGTAGTTCTTTAGGAGAGGCCTTCACGAGATGCAGAGAGGGTGGCACGGCCTCGCGGCTGGGCTATGACGAGGGCCTCGTACGGCCGAGGTAGCTGGACCTAGGGCGTGGCCTCGCGTGGACGAGACGGCAGGGACAAGGCCTCGTGGCTGGGCCTCGGGCGTGGCCTCGCATCAGTGAGGCGGCAGGGACACAGCCTCGCGGCTGGGCCTCGGACACGGCCTCGCGTGGACGAGGCGGCATGGACATGGCCTTGCTCCTGGGTGCGGCCGAGCGAGGCGAGGCGGTGCCTTGCCCCTGGGCATGGCAGAGTGAGGTAGGGCCTCGCACCTAGGCGTGGCCGAGCGAGGCGGGGCCTCGCGCCTGGGTGTGGTCGAGCTTGTTGGGGCGGTGCCTTTTGCCTGGGCATGGCCGAGTGAGGCAGGGCCTCGTGGCTAGACGTGGCTGAGCGAGGCGCAGTGTCGTGCCTGGGTGTGGCCGAGCGAGGTGGTTGCCAGAGGACGGTGGCCCGAGCATCCCGCTGCTCAGACACTCATTTAGGCCTTTATGGGACCTTAGAGCGCGTCTTGGATATTTTATGGGCGTGGAATATTGAGCATCCACACTTGCCCCCCAGTCTAGGAGAGGACCTATAGGTGCTCTTGTAGACTGGGGGGCAAGTGTGGACGCTCAATATTCCACACCCATAAAAGATCCAAGATGCGCGCTAAGGTCCCACAAAGGCCTAAATGAGTGTTTGAGCCGCGGGACGCTCGGGCCACCGTCCTCTGGTAACCGCCTCACTCGGCCACACCTAGGCGCGAGGTCGCGCCTCGCTCGGCCACGTCTAGGCGCGAGGCCTTGCCTCACTCGGCCATGCCCAGGCGAAAGGTACCACCCCGCCTCGTTCGGCCACACCCAAGCGCGAGGCCCCGCCTCGCTCTGCCATGCCTAGGTGCGAGGTCCTGCCTCACTCGGCCATGCCCAGGGGCAAGGCACCACCTCGCCTCGCTCGGCCGCACCCAGGCGCGAGGCCGTGTCCCTGCCGCCTCACTCACGGGAGGCCATGCCCGAGGCCCAGCCGCAAGGCCGTATCCCTGCCACCTCATCCACGCAAGGCCACGCCTGAGGCCCAGCCGTGAGGCTGTGTCCCTGCCACCTCGTCCATGCGAGGCCACGCCCGAGGCCCAACCGTGAGGCCATGTCCTTGTCGCCTCATCCATGCGAGGCACCCTCTCGGCATCTCGTGAAGGCCTCTCCCAAAGAACTACGCGTGTGAGACAACCTCTCCCCAATGGATCTCATCCCAAGGCCCCGCGTGCATGATGACAGTGGTCGAGGTGGCCCACAAGAGACAAAAAGAGTACGAACTAGGTACCTCAAATGGGGTACGTACATGCCTACTAGGATCAGGGGACAGGCCTGACACCTGTGCCCGACAAGTAGTGGCAGTTGGGAATAGTACGAAGAGTGGCTACACCACCACCACATCCCTGACACCCGTACAAAGCGAGTGGTGGAGTCATGACCGGGTACAAAAGGTGAGGTGCTCCCATGGACTCTGACCATATTCCAGATCTGACACCACTACCCCTGGAACCACTCTCCTCTTAGTGTACTCGTGTACCATCTGGTCCCCTAGACCACCATGTACCCAGGGCCATTAGAGCCTCCTATAAAATGAATTCTAACTCCACCTGTGGGGGGTTTCGAAAATTTACTGTAGCAAGTGCATCTTTGTGAATGAAAATTGATTTCTCCATTGTTCTATTACAATTGTTCTTAGAGTTGATACTTAGATTCTGAGAGTTTTTCTTTGCATAATCTTAGCTCTGTGATTTTTCCGACTTAACTTAGTTGACGAGTTCTCACCGTCAACAGTATGGCGCCGTCTGTGGGAACTTAAGTTCCAAGCTACTCTTCTACCATTACTTCCAGCAAGAAGAAATGCCAAGACATTCAAAGCGACTCAGGGAGCCACGAGAGGTGGAGGTCCACCTTAACAAAGTCCAGCTAAAGGCCTCCATGAAGCATCCCCCTCCACCCAGAGAGGTGGAGCCCCCAAGAGACCCTGAGGCTTACGAGGGTGATAGAGAGGCCTCGTCATCGGGCGTCCCGCCTGTAGAGAGTCCTCCAAGGCACCACCGGGAAATGCTAATGAGTTCCCGCTCCCTAGACAACCCCAAGTACCGAACTCCGGCCGGCAAGACCCGGGTCCCTCTACGCGTAGGCACGATAAGCATCCCCGGGTCCATTCCGTGAGCTCGAGTTCGAAATATCGATTCTATGAAGAAGAAATACGTGAGCTCCACCGTAAGAACCAAAGGTTGGAGACCACCCTGGAGAACATGCAAGAGGTGCTGAATGGCCTATTGCAGGGTAAGTCAAGCATGACCTTGCCCAAGAGGAAGGAGAAAGGTCGGGAGGGGGTAGAGACCACCGTACCAATAGATGATGGGAGGAGTCGACACTCTACAAGTAACACCCCTTGAGCGAAGCAACACGAACATCCTGAACCACTGAAGCAGGCCCAGAAACCAGAGCCAAGGGCCAACGCTGCCCTCGCAACGAGGACGAGGTTACCTATAAGAGAGCACCCTCGGACTTACGGGAGGAGCTCAATAAAAAGAGGGCAGGTAAAGGGACCACCCCCCCTATGGCGCCTCGAGAGGGCAAGGGAAAGGCGGATCTTATCCCGTCCGCTTTGAGGGACTCTCGAAGTAAAAGGAGGCAGAACCTGGACACAGAAATGAGGAGCCTGCGAAGCAAGATCGTTACCGCCTCTGGCAGTCAGGATTTTGAGGAAGATTTCGACCATGAGTCACCCTTTGTGAGGGAGACTCAGGCCATCCGGCTCCCTGCCAACTTTAAGGAACCCAATATGACCCCCTACGAAGGAAGCACGGATCCAAAGTACCACCTGGACGCATTTACCGACCTGATGAAACTGAGAGGAATTGGTAGTGGAGCCAGATGCCACTGCTTCTTCGTCACATTGAAAGGACCCGCCTATAAATGGTTCAAAAGATTAAGGTCGGGGTCCATCAGCTCCTGGCAGCAGTTTTCTGATGAATTCCTCCAACAGCACCATGCCATGCAGGACTACATGATGCCAGGCACCAGCCTGGCCAACGTGGAGCAAGGGGAAAATGAGAGCCTGAAGAGCTACATTCACAGGTTCAATATGGAGGCTACGAAAGTGGGGAGCCTAACCCGCTGAGAGTTAAAAATGGCCATTACAGCCGGGGTGCGCCAAGGAAGCAAGTTGTGGGACAACATGCTGAAGAGGGAAGTCACCAACTTAGATGACTTCTATGAGAGGGCGCAGAAATACATTTGTGTGGAGGATGGCCACGCAAACCTGAAGGCAGGAAAGGAGGAGCCCAACGTGAAGTCCCCAGCTAACGACAGATCGAATGAAACAAAGATGAAAAGGGCGTATGATGGGTTGAGAGATGATCAGCAGAGGAAGACCAAACGGGGGAATGATCATAGGCAAGCGGCTTACACTTACTATACGAACCTCACAGATACCAGGGAGCATATTTACATCACCAACGAAGATCGAGTTCCCTTCAAAAAACCCCCACCAATGAGAAAGGACCGGTCCAAAAGGGATCCCAGTAGATACTGCCAGTACCACAAGGATATCGCTCACACCACCGCGGAGTGTATCCATTTGAATGAAGAAATTGAGGAGCTCATCCGCAGGGGGAGGTCCGAACCATTTTTGGAGGTCCATGATTTGGGGGGGACTCTCGAAAGGGGCGAGATAGATATGCAAGAGAGGCCCGATGAAGTCCACCACCCTGTGTCATGAGTTTGGAACAACGACCCCCAAAAAGCTTCAAGGGGGAAAATGACCCGATCACATTCACTGAGGAGGATGCGCGGGGGGTACATTTTCCCCACAATGATCCGCTGGTGTTGACAGTTCAGTTGGAAACTATGCGTGTGCATCGGGTCCTAGTGGACAATGGGAGCTCGGTGGACATCCTGTATCGCCCTGCCTTGGAAAAGATGGGACTGGGCATTCATCATCTAAAGCCCTGCCAATCTTCCCTATACGGATTCACGGGGGACTCAGTGCAACCCCTAGGGATGATCGAATTGGCACTCACCATGGGGGAGCAACCCCGGCAGACTACAGTCATGGCTAACTTTGTTGTAGTAGATTGTGCGTCAGCTTCCAATGCAGTATTGGGGAGACCATCCCTAAGAGAATTGAAAGCCATAACTTCTATATATCACCTGGTTGTCAAGTTTCCAACTCCAGGAGGGGTCGCTAGTATGAAGGGAGAATAGAAAGAAGCAAGAGAGTGCTACAACACCTCACTCCGTGCGCCTGTGAAACCGCGGGAACCAATGGCCATGGTGATACATGAGGCGCTATGTGTGTCCGCTGGGAGTCCGCAGGAGCTAGACCCTCAAGTCGTGGAGGAGTCAAGAGCAGAACCACTGGAGGAAGTAGAGGGGGTTATAGTAGTGGAATAACTGTTGAGAAAACTGAAGGTAGGAAGAAGCCTGCAGAGTGACGCGAAGAAGGAGTTGATAAGGTTTTTGATGGATAATCTGGATGTATTCGCATGGAGTCACGAAGATATGGTGGGTATAGACCCCAGTGTTATGTGCCACCATTTGAATATCTCTCCTGAAGCGAGGCTCGTTAGGCAGAAGAGGCGGGCGCTAGACCCAGAAAGGTACGCGGCCTTAAAGGAAGAGGTCGACAAGCTGAAGGCCAATGGGTTTATCCGTGAGTCTTTTTACCCTGTGTGGGTGCCGAATCCAGTACTAGTCCCAAAACCAAATAGGAAATGGAGGACCTGCGTCGATTTCTCAAACCTGAATAAAGCTTGTCCTAAGGACAGCTTCCCGCTCCCAAGGATAGATCAGTTAGTAGATGTGATGGCAGGACATGAATTACTAAGCTTCATGGATGCCTACTCGGGGTACAACAAGATTCCAATGAACCCAACAGATGAAGAGCATACGTCATTCATTACGGATAAAGGGCTCTACTGTTACAAGGTGATGCCCTTCGGGTTGAAGAACGCGGGTGCTACCTATCAAAGGTTGGTCAATAAGATGTTCACTAACCAGATAGGAAGGAACATGGAGGTGTATGTTGATGATATGTTAGTAAAGACCAAGAATGCCACAGAGCTCAACAAGGACCTTGGTGAGATGTTTGACACACTTAGGAAGTACCGAATGAAGTTGAATCCCGTCAAGTGCACCTTCGGTGTATCCTCAGGAAAATTCTTGGGCTTCATGGTCAACTCCAGAGGCATCGAGGCTAATCCTGATAAGATAAAGACCCTGATAGAGATGAGCCCGCCTAAGAACAAGAAGGAAGTGCAATGCTTAACGGGAAGGGTGGGGACCCTTAATAGATTTATTTCAAGGTCAACCTGTAACACCCCAAGTTGCTAATAAGGTTTAAGACCTTGTGTTAGCATGCTGGAGGGCAATAAATGAATTTACATGATAATATATGAATTTGAATGAATATGTGATTAGTAATGCATGTTTAGGTGGTATATAGATGCATGTGGGCCCCGTTTGTATGTTGGGGGTAAACTAGTAATTTTAGCCCGTTGAGGGCATAAATGTGATAATTGTATTATGTGATTTGTACCACGTGAGTGTGGAGTTTTTATTGTGATGCACGCGTCGAGACAGTCCTAGTGAGCTAGTTAGTCTAAAAGTCACAACGGGATTTTGTACCCGGCTCGGAAGGAGCCTAGGGGTACTTTAGGAATTTCGTAAGTTGAATTGAGAACTAATGGTTATAGTTTTGGCGATTGAGTAACTTGTGTAACCATTTGTAACTGCTTTGAGTAACAAGTTTTAGATGGAAAATGGTAGAATTGAATAGAAGTGAAAGGACTTGAGTGCCCTTGAAGGTTTAGTTAGGAAGGATTATTAGGAAGGGGTAAAGTGGTCATTTGGCAAGGGATTTAGACAATTTTCAGCTGGGATATTGGGGTACACGGTTTGGGCATTAGGTCATTTGATGGTTTTGATAAAAATTGAAGAGAAGAAAAACTAGAAAAAATAAAAAGCTAGGGCAAGAAGAAGAAGAGTGGAAGGGGCTGAAGTGGGAGTTTAAGAGGAGATCAAGGAAGCTTTTGGGTGAATTCTCCACTTGAGGTAAGGATTTTATGCACATTTAAGATTTGTTTCTGTTTTGATTTGAGAAATCTAAAGCATGAGTTAAGTTTTTAAAGTTTTGGGTTGAGTTGCTGAAATTAGAAATCAAAGGGTGGATCTTTGGGTGGGATGGTGTTTTGATCTTGATACTAGTGTTTATGGGTTGTTAGATGGTTCATATGAAGTTTTAAATTAATCTTGGGGTTTAGGTATTTGTTTGGGATGATTTGGGGAGGTTGTAGCTCGGGAAAAACGCAAGAGAAAACCCAGAAAATCTGGGTTCGCGAAGGAGCGCCGCGGCCCTGTTCTTAGGCGCTGCGGCGCGAGGCTGTTTCCAGGCAGGGTTGGCTCTCTGACTTGCTGGGCGCCACGGCCCTCTTGGGCAGTGCCGCGGCGCTAGGCCATTTTCAGGACATGAAATTTTGCAATTTTGAGCTTTTGCTCCGGGGGTTCGGGGGATGTTTCCAATGAATTGTTTTAGGAATTTGGGAGTCCCGAGAGTGTGGAATTGGTCCCGGGATGTGAATTTGAATTGATTAGTATTAAAGGATGTTTTATGCGTGTTGTGACTAGGTCTTTGGAAAAGCTCAGGTTAGAGGACCGTGCTCGCGGCTTTAGTGCATCAGAAAGCTCAGAATACAGGTAAGAAAACTGTAGCACCCGAGAACAGGGCATGGGCCCATAGTTTTATTGCTGGGCATGGCCCTAGATTGTATTACGTGCTAATGTATAACCTTAAATGAATTATTATATGATTGAATGATTATTTCGAGATGTACTATGTGTGATTATAATGAAATGAACGGCTAAGGTCGAGAGTGGCGAAGGCTGAGAACGGTCGTGGGGCCGGAAGTAACACCTAGCACATGGGGTGCTTATAGTCAGGGTGGGACCCAATGGATACATGAGTTATCTTTACGGTAAGGACCAAGACCCTAGGCTTTGGTAAAGCCTCTGGGGCGGCATGGCCGTGTTTGTTCAGTCTGATGGTTTTCCTGTTTATCAGTGGATTATATGTTAACTATTTTATATGCATATGTTATATACTGTATGAGTTTTCTTGCTGGGCTTCGGCTCACGGGTGCTCTGTGTTGCAGGTAAAAGCAAGGGGTCAGTCAACCAGCCATGAGTATGGAGAGCGTGGGGGAGGCGTGTACATGTTCGGCCTGCCCGACTACTTTGGTTGGGGGCATTTCGAATATGGCTGTATTAACTTATTCTTTTGATAGTCAATCAAGTGTAAATCTATTTTTGAGTTGTAAGTATTTTGTAAACCTTATTTTTGGGATCCCAGATGTTGATACTTAAAGTTTTTAATGAAACTAAATATTTTCAAAGATTACAGCCTTAACTTCCGGTTAGTCACACTTTGGTCTTTGAAAACCTCGTAGAGTCAGTTAGTTGCACAGTTGTGTTTTAAACTCACTTAGTAACGGCTCTAAGGTAGTAGGGCGTTACACACCCGATAAGTGCCTCCCCTTCTTTAACATCCTCAAAGGGAGCAAAAAGTTCGCTTGGGATGAGGAATGTGAAGAGGCATTTATCAAGCTGAAGGAGCACTTGGGGAAGCCACCCCTGTTGGCGAAACCTGAGAAAGGCGAGAAGCTATACCTATACTTGGCAGTGTCTGAACATGCCATAAGCGCAGCCTTGGTTAAAGGGGAGAAGAAGCAGCAACAACCTGTGTACTATATCTGCAAGCGTTTGGTGGACGCGGAGAATCGGTACCCAGAGATTGAAAAGTTGGCCTATGCATTAGTTCTGGCCTTGAGGAAGTTGAGGCCCTACTTCCATGCGCACGCAATTGAAGTTCTCACGGATAGTCCTTTAAGACAGGTCTTGCATAAACCTGAGACCTCAGGGAGGCTGATGAAATGGTCGATCGAGTTGAGTTAATTCGATATCGTGTATACCCCAAGAGCTTCCATTAATGGATAGGTGTTGGCAGAATTTATAGTGGAGTTCACCCGTCAGCCGAATGGAGGAAGAAGTGAAGAAGGGGAGCAGCCTGTCATAGAGGAAGAACGAGGGGATCTTGAGGAATGGAGTCTGCATGTGGACAGGGTGTCCAATGAAGGAGGATCTGGAGCAGGTATCATGATGACAAGACCCGAGGGACACAAGATGTATAGTGTGATCCAGTTTGGGTTCGAGGCCTCCAATAACGAGGCAGAGTACGAGGTGCTCCTGGCTAGCTTGCATTTAGCCCAGGAGCTGAAAGTGACGCGCCTTCGTATTTTTAGCGACTCTCAGTTGGTGGTATACCAAGTAAAGGGGGAATATCAGGCGAGGGGACCCAAGATGGCAGCCTTCTTGGAAAGGGTGAAAGGCTATCTGGGATGGTTAGTAGCATATAGCATAGAGCAGATCCCCAGAGAAAGGAATTCCCATGCTGATGCACTCGCAATGTTGGCTTCCACCAAGGATGGGGATATCCTGGAGTCGATACCCATGGAGTACTTACCCAAACCCAGCATCGTAAGGGCGGACATAGATATGGTTAGTGTCCCAAAGGAGTCGTGGGTGGAGCCGATTAAAAGATACTTGGAGGAAGGAACCTTGCCTGTGGACAAGAAAGAGGCCCGAAAGTTGGTGTATAAGGCGGCTAGGTACACCTTGATAGACGGGGTTCTATACAAGAGAGGGTTCTCAATGCCACTTCTGCGATGTGTAGAGAAGAAGGAGGCGTTAAAAGTACTTCATGAGATACATGAATGAGAGTGTGGTAACCATGAGAGCGGACCGTCAACGGCCAGGAAGGCCATAAGACAAGGGTACTACTGGCCCTCAATGGAAAAAGATGCAAGCGACTTTGCCAAGAAATGCGACAAATGCCAGAAACACGCTAACTACACTCGGAGACCCCCAAATGAGTTAACTAGCCTAATCAGCCCCTGGCCCTTCGCTATCTGGGGGATAGACTTGATCGGCGCCCTTCCTGCGGGTAAGGAAGGGGCGAAGTACGCAGTAGTAGCTGTGGACTGTTTCACCAAGTGGGTTGAATCGGAGCCACTCATGAAGATATCTGCCAAACACATCACCTCGTTTGTCAACAAATTCATTGTCTTTAGATATGGAGTCCCCTACAAAATTATTTCTGACAACGGCACCCAGTTTGAGGGGGGAGCCTTTAAGGAATATTGTAGGGGAAGGGGGATAAAGAGAAGTTTTTCAGCAGTAGTACACCCGCAGGCCAATGGGCAAGTGGAGGCCATTAAGAGAGTTCTTAAAAAGAACCTGAAAACCAAGCTAGAAAAGATGAAAGGAGCCTGGGTGGAAGAGCTGTCGAATGTGCTTTGGGCCTACAGAACTACCCCTCGCACGACCACTGGAGAGTCCCCATTCTCCTTAGCATATGGGTGCAAGATCGTCCTCCCAGTTGAGATGCAGGTGAGTTCCTTCAGGGTACAAGCGTATGGAGATGAGACCAACCGCGTAGCTCTGGCTGAGAGCTTGGACATGGTAGAAGAGAGAAGGGAAAAAACACAAATAACAGTGGTGGTATACCAACAGCGTGCAGCAAGGTACTACAACTCGAGGGTGCAAGAGAGAACTTTCAGAGTTGGCGACCTGGTGCTAAGGAAGGTACTCCCCAACATGCGAGACCCAGGGGCAGGAGTGCTTGGGGCGAACTGGGAGGGGCCCTACCAGGTTGCTCAGTGCATACCCCCAAACACTTATAAGCTGGCGCGCATGGACGACACCATCATACCTCAAGCATGGAACGTGGAGCACCTTAGGAAGTACTACCAGTAAGGCGCCTATGCCCAGTGCTAAAAGGATAGGCTTTCAAAAGTGTTGCATGTTATCTTACTATGGTAGAGAAGAATCAAAGAGGTTACTTAGATAACCTCCTGAGTAGGTGTAAGTTTTTTTTTATTTCCTATGAGAATCTTATATGTATCGCTGTAGCCGGAATTCTACGAATGAAACTAGTTACACCTTCGCACCCCATTTTTTTTACTTTACATGAGCATCAATCAAAGTGCCTACCGAAGTAAACTTCACCAGACACTTGGGGGGAAATAGTGGCCCATGAAGATAAAGCACACAACAAAGGGGAGAATCCCAAGAAGGAACCTCCATTAGGAGGACCCAAAAGGGACCATGCCTGTGAAGATAAAGCACACAAAAAGGGGGAGAATCCCAAGAAGGAACCCCCATTAGGAGGACCCAAAAGCGACAATGACCCTAAAACGGACCCTTTAACGGGGGATCCCAGAGGGACCCCCTATATCAGGGCCTAAGTGAAGTCCTTACAAGGCATCCCCTGAGATCACAAGGATTAGCTACCCTTGTGAACATGAAGGAGGCCATAGGGACTTACAAAAAAAAATATGGTAACGACAATAATAAGTCTAGAGCAGCCACCAAGTCGTCTAGCCAAAAAGGGTCCTAAAAGAGACCCTTTCAAAAATAGTACTATGAATAACGACGACGAGGAGACTTCTCGCAAAAAATAATAAGCGCGTGCAAGAATATATAAAAGGATTGCTAGGACCCAAGGGGTCAAAATATCCTTATAAAAGTAATCAAGAGGCACCAAAAGAGGTCCCAGTGAACCCTTTCACATGGGCTCCAAAGGACCTCCAACGTGGTAAATAAAAGAGGGGAACCAACCAAACCCCATCATACAGGCTCAAAAGGACCTCAAATGCAGTAGAATAAGAGATAAATAGCAACACATGTATATATACATTGAAAAAGAAAGTTTTGAAGACAGTACAAAATTTACAAAAGAAAAATAGTAAGAACGATGATATTACAATGACTCAAGCGAGCATACATCTAGTACGGGCTGGCAGAGGTAATGAAAAAGCAACCTCAGGGCCTCCTGCCCCGGGCGCTCCACCCAGCCGCCCGGGTCATGGCATAATCGCCAAAGGAGGAGCAGTCAAAATTGGGGTCCTGCCTCCATACGCCATAGAGGGCGCGCTCTATAGACCTATGCTCAGTAGTCGCCCTCTCTGCTTCTAAAAAGGCAACCCTCTCCTGCGACGCAGCAACCTCAGCTCTAGCAGCTGCAAGATCGATCTCTAGGGAGGAGACCCTCGCCTGTGCAGCAGCCGCGGTAGCCTGGGCACCCTGGAGCTCACTCTTTAGCTTGGTAACCGTGTCCTGCAGCTCCGAGGCCTTGGCAACCACTTTCTTCCTCTTTATTAACGAGTTGGAAAGTTTTGTCCGAACCCTTGTCAATTTATCCTTGGTTTCATTAAGCTCTCTCTCAAGCTCCTGAGCCCGTGCTGCAAGATGATCCCTCTCAGTGCACGACGCGAAGAGATTGCCAGCCGAGTCAGAAAACCGCAGAGCCACAGTATAGGCCTGCACAAGAAAGTTAACAACAGCAACAATAAGTGACAAAAACAAAAAATATATGCATGAACACATATACTTAATAGGGCCGACGTGAGTTGCGGGAACTCACCCAAGTCATGGTGCACCTTAGGGTTTCCCCAAGGTCTGACTGAGCAACATTCCCAAGACCATTCCAGTCAGATACGGGGAGGCTCGAGGCAAGTTGGATGTATCGCTGCCCATAAGACGTCGCCATCCGAGTCACCCAGGGCTCCCCATCCGCGCCAGGGGCACCTGGCTGGATGAGGACAGACGACCCGCTCACCAAAACGGGAGGGGGCGCGGTGAAAGTGG